>NW_026924284.1:0-23591 GCF_032062105.1 Saccostrea cuccullata
AAAAAAAATCCGGAAAAAAAATTCCCACACTCAGCTAAAAAGGGGGGGGGGGGGGGGGGTTTAGTTGAGAGTGGGAATTTTTTTTTCCAGATTATTATTATTTTTTTTTTCACATTCATGTGGTCAGATACTGGCGTAAGGAAACATGACAAAAGTTTAACAACATATTATATAAAGATATACAGTCCAGGGAGCCTCATTTATCCTAGCAAATTTGTTTGGATATGTGAAGCGTCCGGATATCTGAATTACCAGTTAAACAAGAACAAATAACAATAAAAAATTCTGTTCCGAAGAAAAGTCGTCCGGATACTGAAGCATCCGGATATCTGGCGTCCGGATATCTGAGGGTCCACTGTAGGTACTTTACATGTCGACATAAATATTTTTCATGTAGACAAAATTATATGTTGACATGCTTTCCAAGCATGTTAATATGATTTATCTTACATGAAACATATGGAGATAATGAACAGTATTCAAGATCAAAGGTCCATAAAACAATACAAAACTCAGGAGCAGGGCAAACACGGACTTCCGAAACATCAGAGGTGGGATCAGGTACCATGGAGGAGTGAGGCAGAGATATGCCACAAACATCATAATAGAAATTTAGGTCTATGAATCAACTATGTACATGTGTGTATTGACATGCAACTTATGCTGATATGCGTTATAAACAAGCCAACATGCAACTCATTTATTAGCTGCAGAAGTGTTGCGTTATGGTTTTATATGACTGTCTTTGACCATAACGGTTATGGTCAACGACTTATATAAAAAAAACCATAACGCTGCAGTTCTGCAGCTATTCATTTATGTGGACATGCCCATTAAAAAGTAAATTGTTTTAGATAGATTTTCAATTATTGAATTTTATAATAATATAATTTTTTACCTTTTGGAATTCGGACTTCCTCGCGGTATTGCACAATGTTACAAGGACTGTCTACAACATATGATAACAGTTACGTCCAGTTACTTCCAACACAGCATACATATATTTTCTTCAATCATTCCATTACTTATACATACTACTATGAGTGTGATAATTATCGAACAATTCCTAGCTCTCTGATTATAACTGAGCAAAAATTATTGAAAAGACTAGCATTCACGTGACCACCCAGGTCAAATGATGATCGAGGACTTCCAAAATGGTACTAGTTCTTATATTTACATATATATGTGAAATGAAAATGTCCATCATAAGGCTGTCTCACTATTATTTTCTGATACAGCTCTGTTAAATTAGAATTTGGAGAATTTCCTTTTTTCTGGAGCTTGTTGATCAATGCTGAAATGACATTTCCTAGATTGTTTGTATTAGTTGACAAAGCAATGTTGGGAAATATTTGGTTATAACGATAATACAGCAACACTCAAATTACCTTCACGACATAATAGTCATATATCTCATCGTTCCGGCACAGTAAATTTTGACCCCCCCCCCTCAGATAGCAGAATCACGCTATATAGACCCTTATACTGCGGTTATAGTATAACATAACTACATTAATGAATAATGGTTGAATATAGTATCATTTATTTATAGCTCTTCTGGCCAGAAACTGGAGGTATTGTGAGCAATGAACTGACTAAATGATACCCCCGCCTCCTATATGGTTATAATGACAAAGTCCATGTTTTGCTGTGGCTGGGAAACCCAAAATATATGTCGGATCAAAAAGTAAAATAGGAAGTCACAATAGCAATTGTAATAAAGATTCTGTGAAAGTTTCATTAAATTTCACTCAGTGGTATAAAAGGAGTTGCAATAAGAGATGGGTACCCTACAGCATAACAGACAGACGGACGAACGGACAGCTGGACGTACAGACGGACGGACGGACATACCGATTACTATATACCCTCCCGCTATTTAAGCGGGGGGTATAATAAGGATGTAGTGTATGGTCCTTTATACTGAACCAATGATGTACACTTGCATTGCTAAATAAGATATTCAAACTGTATTTGAAATGTATCCAACTCTCTTGCAATAAGATTCGTGAAGCACCAAAAGGATTTGATATAGGTCAATGAATTGCACTTTATTCATAAAATATTCAAAAGAACATACACCGCCTAATGGTTCTTACATCAATTCAGCATTTATTGCTTTATAAATTTCTATAATCTATAAAATAATCTAAATAAATACTGCTTATGAAAACCTTATGATACACAATATGTAACTGATAAAAATGTAAATGTAGGGCATAGTGCGTCAAAGACAATGATTACATACATACCTTTATTATAAAACTGTTTTGTGTCTACCAATGATAAAAAGATCCATATTAGACATACAAGCATGCCATCGGTATGTATTGACATGTTTGCACTTGAAACACTGAAAAAAGGAGATATTTCATAGGTAAAGGTTTATGGGAGAACATAAAGACTGCATGCAATATTTGGTTAATCATGACAAATACATAACCTACTATTGGGATAGGATAAGGTATGGTTTTCGCTGAATCTTGCCCCCTATTTGATGTAAAAATCAGACCACAGATGGTTTTGTGATAGTTCTGATTAAGATCTTAAATTGATGAAAACTATTGCATGAATAAAAAAAAACAACCAGGGGCCAAAAAGGGGTCTTAGTCTATCTTGTCCTTTTATGGGGAGGGAGGGTCATGGGCCCTCCGAGTGCCCCTCATTCAAGTGGATGAAGTTTAGTTTTATCAGTGTTTAGGCACCAATTCACACATGAGAGTCATGTGACAAAGATTGTACATTCATTTAGTCCGACCCTTTTGTAAATGTTTTGAAAGGCCACTGAATTGCTTTACTACATAAAAAATCCCCTTTATGTAAATAAAATATTGTTTTACTACTTACATTTAAAAGGTACGTCCATTTAGTTATTTGGCCTGTCCTTAAGACAAACTATTCTCAATGCTGAATTAACCAATGCAAAAACGAAAGTTCTAAAAATCCAATATGTGTTATCGATAAATATATATACATTTAAATCTCCGGCCTTTTAATGCATGATTTAATCAGCTATAATTAAATGGCTCTATATCTATTTAGATGTGTCAATTTATTGACTACATGTACCACATAGGCGTAGTCACAGGGGGGGGGGCAGCGGGGGCACCCCCCCCCCAAAAAAAAAAAAAAAAAAAAAAGAGAGAGAGAGAGAGAGAGAGAGAGAGAGAGAGAGAGAGAGAGAGAGAGAGAGAGAGAGAGAGAGATCGGGGGGGGGGGGGGGCAAGAGTATGTCTGTGCCCCCCCCCCACTTTTTAATGAAGAACAAAATCACAGCTATTTTGAAATAATATTAAACCTCATTTTATGGCATTTTCTTTATGTTCAACAACTGAGAAAGCATTTCTCTTGAAGTAATAGTTGTATAATATAGTAATGTAATATAGTAATTAAATCGTCAAGACCTGCCCCCCCCCCACTTTTTTCCCTAACATTACCTTTACTATAGGAAATGTTCATTGAAGGGATAGTTGCCCCCCCCCCCCCACTTTTTGACCATAGTATAGTGATATCGAAGAATTGTGGAAAAAAATTGGAATTGAAAGTAACTTGCCTTTGAAAAAGTTGGCCACTAACCCCCCCCCCCCCCCCCCACCCACCCACTGCGAGTGCGCTGCATTTTTTTTTCAATCTTGGGGGGTTTTTTTGTTTTTTGTTTTTTTTTTTGTTTTTTTTTTTGTTTTTGCTTGTCAAAGAATTTCTGGAGTTGAGCCCCCCACCCACTTTTAAATTTGTGACTACGCCTCTGTACCACTATGTATCCAATAAATTTCAAAATATCTTTTAAATGCAGAATTAGTCCTCTCCGAAAGTCATTGTTTTGGCAGACTTTGTAAAATCGCAATGAACTTCAATTTTAAAGAAAACAGGTGTATATCAGTGCTTTCAGTAAATGAATAAAATTGAACACACCCCTTGATATTAACATTATTACATTTTTATACCATTGAAACAGTTACGACGTCATGATTTCCGTCAATATCTATACGCTAAAAACTTATAAAATGGCCAATCTGGTTTTTATATATTTTGTTTAGAAAACAACCTCTGATCTATAATATCCAATCATATATTGGTAGAACTGTTCATAGAGCTGAAAAAATGCGTTTTTTTTTTTCATCAACAAAATGACTTTGTTAAAAATCACTCTGATTATTCAAGAGTGATAATTTAAAGGATGCTAAAGTTTCTAAGTGACAACATTTATGCATGCTCTGGAGACCAGTTTTCCAACAAACTATTGGAATTCCGATGGTCACTAACTATCCTCTTTTAATATCTGTTTTTATATTCCTATAAAGCAGAATTTATTCAAAAACCTCTACACGAGAAGAAGAAAAAACTTGCTCTGGCCCTCATCTTGACAATTTTTAAAAACTACATATATACCGACGATGCATTGCTGATTATCAATAATTACTTTCATTGAAATATCGATTCGAAATATCTTATAGAACTTGAGTTTACAATAATATTCTGTTATCGCCCGCATATAGTATTTAAATCCCCTATAACTTATTCAATACTCAAGGGCATGCTCCGAGTACGATAAAATTTTCAAACCATATTAGATAATTTGCTGTTACAATTATTTCAACAAAGTCTTTTCAAGACAGCATTTCATAAATTCCATGGTCTTTATAATGACCTTTTAGAGAACATAGCCTATCAATGGGGCGTATTTTAGCTGTGTTTAATACCAGTTGTTAATTTTTTTTACTGTATTTGATTACGAGGACTGTACGTTCAATAAATAATGTCGTCGAAGCTCGGAAAGAAAAAAAACGCTTTTCAATGATTAAAGCAATATGAGCTGTATTTTTGAGAATTTTATTTTGCTGGGTAAATGTGTTATTATGATTAATCTGTATGTAATCTAAACCCTTACGATCAATAAAACCAAAATAAAGTTAAAAAATGTTTCAGAAGAAATATTTCTGTACAAGTGAATATACAGAATTATTAAGGTCTCCCGTCTTCACGGAAGACCTTATAGTTCTTCTACGGTTTCTTATTATATGAAATTATTATTGTACAGGACGACAATAATTCAATTTTGCTTCAATCAAAGCGTATAAAAAGTTCTTTTGTAGAAAATATGAACAGCAAAAGTTTATAAATGTTCAATTTTTCTGAAATAAACTAAAATATTCTCTTTAAATTAAAACGCATGTCCGTAACATTTTTATTCCATTTTTAATTGTTTTAGAACACATTTTTGATTATGGCCCTTCGTATTCTGGGATATGGCAGATCATATGATTTCCTGTACTTTTTGTTTTCTGAAAGATTTTTCTTTCAAGTTTGGGAAATTAAACAAGTCAAAGGTGAAAGATCTGGCGAATATTGTTGGTGTGACAAAACATGAACTTTCTGTTTATCCCCAAAACTCCTTTACTCTTAATGGCGTGTGGGTTTGGACGCTGTCATGAAGAAATTTATTGTAGTGGATTCCTGATTCTGGTTCCTTCCTCTCATAAACCTTTCAATTTTCTTTGCAAAAATTTTGCTTTCTAGACTCCTCCAAAAATTATATTGCTTCCCTGAATACTAATTTGAACAACAAGACCACTAATATTTACGAAAATATCATATAAAACTGTTTTTGCGCTCTTGCAATTCTTTGCTCTTTTCAGTCCTTTGCAGTTTTGTCAAGTGCATCTTATTATAAATTTGTTTTGAGGGTTTAAAGCAATGGATTCAAGTTTCATTATCTGTTTGAATTTCAAAACAAACGTGGATAAGTACAAGTTTTGATTTTTTAAAATAATTGTTTAGATATTCTTACACGCTGTCGTTTACATTCATTTTTCAAAATATAGGATGACCTTTGAGTATTAAGCTTTTTACTGTTAAATGTTTCTTAAACAAGAGGCCCAAGGGCCTTATAGGTCACCTGAGCATTCTGCAACAACTTTCCAGTTATTGAATTTGATTTCTGTTTTAAGCCAGATGCTATATAGCATTCACAATTTTGAAAGAGGCACCATTGATCATCATAACAATACACTTAGCAGTTGCTAAGCTTGGTTTATTGATTTAAATATGCCCAATAATAAGTTCATAGGATCTTCATGAACGTTTCATGAACATTTCATGAATAAAATTCATGAAAAATTCAAGGTAATTCATGAATTATTCATGATCACCTTGCAGGGGTACTGAATACCCATACGCAAGGTAGGGGAAAAAAATGCATTCCAACTAATCAGTTATTTTCAGCAATAATCAGTAATGCCCCAAACACTGTGAAATAAATCCCTGACCCTAGGTCCACACATTGCACAAATTTTAAAAAGGCACCGTTAAAATTGCCTATCAAAAAATAAATAGATGTTTTATAAATACAAAGGAGCAGATTTCAAACAATTAATTCATTTTCAGTATATAAGTAGAGCCCCACCCCCACCCCTGACCCTGGGGCCTTGAAATTCAAAATTTTGCAAGATTAGGGCCCTTGCTCATCATAACTATTTAGGTAGTTCATCTGCTTCATACCCAGAGACAGAGAAGAAAATTTTTAAAGATTTAATGTATATTCACTATATAATCAATAGAGCCCCCCCGCACACACCAGAACCCCTGACCCTGGGACCATAAAATTCACATTTTGGTAGAGGCACTCTTGCTCATCATTACTATGTACTTAGTTAGTTTATTTAATACCTAGGAGCAGAGAAGAAGATTTTCAAAGAATTCATGTATTTTTACAATATAATCTATAGAGCCCCCCCCCCCCCACACACCAGAAGCCTTGACCCAGGGACCATAAAATTATTCACAATTTTGGTAAAAGCACTCTTGCTCATCTAAACTATGCACTTCGTTAGTTTATTTAATACCTAGGAGCAGAGAAGAAGATTTTCAAAGAATTCATTTATTTTTACAATATAATCTATAGAGCCCCCCCCCCCCCACCAGAAGCCTTGACCCAGGGACCATAAAATTATTCACAATTTTGGTAAAAGCACTCTTGCTCATCTTAACTATGCACTTCATTAGTTTATTTAATACCTAGGAGCAGAGAAAAGATTTTCAAAGAATTCATGTATTTTTACAATATAATCTATAGAGCCCCCCCCCCCCCAACCCCAGAAGCCTTGACCAAGCGACCATAAAATTATTCACAATTTTGGTAGAGGCACTCTTGCTCATCATAACTATGCACTTAGTTAGTTTATTTAATACCTAGGAGCATAGAAGGAGATTTTCAAAGAATTTGTGTATTTTCACTATATAATCAATAGAGCCCCCCCCCCCCCTAACACCAGAACTCTTGGCCCTGGGGCCATAAAATTCACAATTTTGGTAGAGGCACTCATGCTCATCATAACTATGCACTTAGTTAATTTATTTAATATCTAGGAGCAGAGAAGAAGATTTTCAAAGAATTCATGTATTTTTACTATATAATCTATACAGCCCCCCCTACCAAAACCCCTGACCCTGGGGCCATAAAATTCACAATTTTGGTAAAAGCACTCTTGCTCATCTTAACTATGCACTTCGTTAGTTTATTTAATACCTAGGAGCAGAGAAGAAGATTTTCAAAGAAATCATGTATTTTCACTGTATATAATCAATAGAGCCCCGCCCTAACACCAGAACCCCTGAGACCATAAAATTCACAATTTTGGTAGAAGCACTCTTGCTCATCATAACTAACTACTTAGTTGGTTTATTTAATACCCAGGAGCAGAGAAGAAGATTTTCAAAGAAATAATGCATTATCACTACCTACTTATTTAGCCCTGCCCTAGCACTAGAACCCCTGACCCCAGGGCCATGAATTTCACAATTTTGGTAGAGGACTCAATGCTGATTACAGTCATGCAAACAGTTTGACTGCTTGATGTCCAGGAGTAAAGAAGAAGATTTTCAAAGATTGCATTAATTTTAGTGGTTTTGGCCCCACCCCTCAGGCACCAGGGGGGCAGGGACCATTAAATTCATAATTTTTGTTCCCTTTTACCCATAGATGCTTTGTGCCAAATTTGGTTGAAATTGGTTCAGTGGTTGCAGAGAAGAAGCTGAAAATGTTCAAAAGTTTACGAACGACGTACGACGTACGACGAACGACGACGGACGAAAACAGATAGCAATAGGTCACCTGAGTTTACTCAGGTGACCTAAAAATATTGTGAACTACCCCTAAAATGATGCCTATCAAATTTTCTATGTGTCTTAAAGTCAATCAAACATGATAAGTGATAATTTATTGAATTTTCGCAAACAGTGCATTGTTTGTTGTAATTCCTTGTCACCAAGGACGGCACCCATTTTTGACGTCTATTATATCATTTTTGTTCATTGAAATCCACCTGCTCATGTGTGTATAAAACATACATTGGTTGCTGAAAATTTCACATATTTCAGTGAATATTTCTTCGTATTCTTAACAAGTTTTACTGCAGCTTTAATGAAGTATTTTATTTCACTCTAGTTTATTCTGATTCTTTACCATTCATTTTTAACAGTGTCTCGAATAGCCCTTGTTTTCCAGCTTCCTACAATGAAACTACGCCATGAAATTTATTCATTTTATTCATTAAAGCATGACCCCAGGTGTTATTACCAGAATTTTTGACAAAAGTTGTCCTTAATGTCATGATTTCTATGTTGTATCGAGCTCATGACATTATTTGTTGTTCAAACAGCCTTTGTACACAATGTTCCGTTTAGCTGACAATACACAGCGATCATGGCGGATGTGTCTGGTCAACAGCTAGGGGATGTTTACTCCACCTAGGCACCTGATCCCGCCTCTGATATTTCTAGTGGTTAAAGTGTTTTATGCACAATTCAAAGATTTGTGTTGTTTATAGATTTTTTTAGATCGATTACCGTTCGTTATTTTCGTATATACTAAATATTAAGTACTATCACTGTCGTTATAATAATTATCTTGTAGACCTGTAATAGAAGCTATCCTTGAGACGTTTTTTGGCTCACGTGTTTCATATCAATTGTAAGAACTAGATCATTTGGTAACATTCAGTGATCTTTCCTTTAATATTTCCATTTAAAGACCCTATGTGTATGCAAAATGATTTCAAAATTTTGAAGCATACGTGAAGTGTGTTTACTATTCTCGTTATTTTATGGTCTTGGATAAACAGTACATTTAATATTAAGCAAATACAAATCGGGAACAGAGCAGACAGAGCCGGCTGTGCCTCCAGAAACATCAAAGGAGGGATCAGGTGTCAAGGAGGAGTAAACATCTAATTTCTACTGTTCACACCCGCAATGTCATGATCGAAAAACATACAAAAAACATAGGCAATTTAATGTAAAAGATAGATACAAGCGGAAAACATAATGTACAATTTATTTATGTAAATCCACTGACAATAGTTTAAATCTGTTTGATACGAAGAAACAAAATAAGATTATATGAATAGAAAAATGCCATTTATTTACATTATTAATGACTAGATGAAAAAAAAACACAAAATGTCATGCATATAAACATATAATATAATTCAGAATCAAAAAAGTTGAAAAATTGAAAGATTAGTCAATTTTGTTTGAATAGATATCAAAGGCGGGATATAAAAATTCGCCACATTATTGTGTTTGAACTAAACATAATAATCCCCATCTCTTAAAGTACTGTCTTTTGAAAAGTTGTTAATATGAATGCAAAAACAAAAATACTATACAGTTTCTTTAAAGAAGCACAAGATACTCCTTTTAAGTGATAAAAGGATCTGGTTCATGATCCCTATTCTAACAACCAGCAATGTCCATAATACGTTCTGTCCACAACTAATTAAGTTCACGACAATATTTGTTATATTTCATTAAAGTTTCTAACATTATTACAGCACTCAACCGTAATCAAAAACAAAATATACATTGTATACACATAACCATGCAAATAATCCAGAGGCCCATGTCCCCGTGACTTAATTTCAAGGACATAATTAACACAGTTGTACACACCATATCCTTCATTAGGTTTTAGTCAGAGGCCCCTGTCCCCATGACTTAAGTTTGAAAATCAAAACAGTCCATCCTTTATTTGTAAGTTTAAGTCTGAGGCCCCTGTCCCAATGACTCAAATTTGATAATCAAAACAGTTCATCCTTTATTTGTAAGGTTAAGTCAGAGGCCCATGTCCCCATGACTCAAGTTTGCAAAATCAATACAGTCCATCATTTATTTTTAAGTTTAAGTCAGAGGGCCATGTCCCAATGACTTAAGTTAGAAAATCAAAACAGTCTATCCTTTATTTGTAGGGTTAAGTCAGAGGCCCATGTCCCCATGGCTCAAGTTTGAAAAATCGGAACAGTCCATCCTTTATTTGTAAGGTTAAGTCAGAGGCCCTTGTCCTAATGACATTACTTTGTTCTAAAATTACCATGGTAAGCTGAAGATGCACAAGTGACACAACCCATGTATCATGGAATTAAAGTAGGGATGTCAACGAGTACCCGGTTAACCGGGTACTCGATGGAACGTCCGAGTATCGAATACTAAAATCGGTACTCGGTTACTCGGATGTATATTTTTAAATATTTCTAAACTTATTTAATAATGCATTAAAACATCGGTTTTAAAACGTAAAATGTTCACTGCACTTGTAAATCAGTAATTAGGGTTTCCTGCGCCTCTAAATGACTGTTATCGCTTGTGGCAGTGTTTATACAGTAATTACCGTGACCAAGCACCTGTTACCTGGCTTTTTTCACCTTCGACTGTCTTCTACCCCTATGTTTTGTTTGCTTTAATTTTTTGTTTTCATTGAACATCGTGTAAGGTCTATATTATGTTTAAATAAATTAGATAATCTTGTCAATTCTCCAATAAGCCGTAAATTCTCGGGGAAAGAGAGAGACGATATTGCACGTGCGATTGTTAATATGGATGCGTTTGATTACATGCCAATTAATGCAAATGGTTGAAGGCAAAGGATTTAAAAATCTGATGTCCATCGTTGCACCAAACTATTACATACCGTCTCGTAATTTTTTAAAATCTAGGATCGAAAAGTGTACGAAGATCGTATATCCGCTCTGTCATAGGATAACTTGATCAAGTTGATATTGTAGCTCTGACGACTGATCACTTGGACGTCAAAAGCAACCAAAGAGTTACATTACGATTAGGGAACAGATTATTTTTTTTAAAACAAAACCACTTTGAACCATCTATGATTTTATTTCTCGTATTTATCTGATAGATAAATTGAACTTTACAAAATTGTTACATTAAATTTTGTCGGGCACAAAGTGGGCATAATTGTTATAACACATTTACAGGTAAACCTCCCATCAGACCATGTTGTTTTATTTCTACAAGAGTTTGCAATGTTTTACAGTTATCAATCAACTTCATATTTATTTAGACTTTTCCCGAGTACCCGGGTACTCGATCGGAAAAACGTCCGAGTAACCGAGTATTAAAAATGGACCGATTTGACATCCCTAGTTAAAGGGAAATTAAATATAAAATTGGAAACTTAAATTAATTATGTACAAAAACAATCTGATCGTGATATGTTAGACTGACTGCTGACATATCTAGTTTGATTTTTGGAAGCTTAGTCAGAGGTCCCTGTCCCCATGATTACACTTAACTGCAGGAAATAATTTAGATTTTCAAAATAGGTATGCGTATGTATTTCTTGTATGCGGAATGCCATCGCCCCATTTGTTTAATCTTTTCGTCTGAAATACCCATTTCGGCTGCAGACGTTGCCGCATCGATTCGAAAACTATGAGTTTTAAGAGTTTAAAATTGACATCTGTCCCCTTTAAAGACATTTGTAAAAAAAAAATTGTAAATTGGTTTCATTGGATTCCATGACCATCAGGGTAAGAAAAAAAAGGGAATGACGAAAATGCTTGCACTGGACAAAGACCTACACTGGATTTACTAGCCTGCAGAAACAAGCTGGGAATATGTCGGCCAGTACTATGCTTTAAAGAATCAGGTCTAATTTCTAGGCCATCTAGAGTGTTCGAGTTGTCTCGAACTAGCTAAACATTTTCCAGTAACACAACATTATCTCTGTGATGTCGAGATGTGATAGTTATTTCCCCAAGTACTGTATTGAGGGTTTTCTTGGCGGGTGTAAAATTTGGTGTTTTGCCTGCTTAAAGGTATGCAATTAATTTTGGCGCAATTTATTTTAGTGGACACAGGGTTTCATCTCTTTGCAGATGAACACTAAAAAGCTTAAGAATACTGAATATTTTAGCGATTAAAATTTTAGCGGGCTACCATCAAAACGCTTAAATAAGCCAAGATTAGTACTCCACTAAAATAACCCGCTATACGGTATTAAAAAGGCAAGGGAGGCCAACAGATATTGATTTTAGCATGCTGCGCTATGGAACGCCGTCACTGCCTTATAGCAGAACACAACAATTGCATTGCGTCATCCTTCCATTACATTATGTCAACACTTTATGACATTTTCTCACACTGCTATTGCATCGTGTCAACCTTCCGTTACATTATGTCAACTCTTTATGATATTTACTCACACTACTATTGTATTGTGTCAACCTTTCATTACATTATGTCAACTCTTTATGACATTTACACACACTACTATTGCGTTATGTCAACCTTTCATTACATTATGTCAACTCTTTATGACATTAACCCACAATACTATTGCATTATGTCAACCTGCCATTATATTATGTCAACTCTTTATGACATTAGTCCACACTACTACTGCATTGTGTCAATCTTTCATTACATTATGTCAACTCTTTATGACATTAACCCACAATACTATTGCATTATGTCAACCTTCCATTATATTATGTCAACTCTTTATGACATTATTCAACACTGCTATTGCATTGTGTCAATCTTTCATTACATTGTGTCAACTCTTTATGACATTTACACACACTACTATTGCGTTATGTCAACTTTCCATAAAATTATGTTTAGTCTTTATGGCATTAACTCGCACTTTAATTACATTGCACCAATCTTCCATTGCATTATATCAGCTCTTTATGATATTAAGTCAAAACAATTTTACGTGGTGTAAAGATTTTTTTATATAATTTCAACTCATTATTACATTATGTGCACTCTCTACTATTTTGTCTAAGTAGTTCATTACATGATGTGAATTTACCTTTAATTCAATATCAAGTCGATATAACACGATGTCAGAATTTCATTACATGATCTGAACAAATTGTCACATGTGGCCAATTCTTTACTACATTGTGTCATCAATATGCTACAGGACGACGGGAATCTATTACATGATGACAATTTTCCCTAACTTTCTGACAAATCATTATTATGTTATGCCATTTATCTTTACATTGTGTCTTAAATGGTTAGCCTCTTGTCAGTATATCTTAGAATATTTCAACTCTTTATTGTGTGACGTAAGGTTTAGGTTATGCCTAAAAGTTCGTTTTGTGTTTTCAATATTACATGCACATATGTTAAACATGCAAATAATTTAAATTAAATTTATTAAATATTAAATTATACACAAGACTTATTAATTCCTTAATTAAATATCAGGTTAAAATTTATAAATAGGATCATGTTCCCGTGGAATCTTTATTGACGATTGTTTTTTTTTTTAACGTCGAAATTCAATGGCCGTTTAATCTCATAATTATCGCAAATCAAATAGTATGTGTAATGCAGCAATTTTTTTCATTTTATTTTGAAAAGTCCGAAACTTCTGATCTAACTAGAAAACACTGTCGTAAGCTTTTTATCAGTCTTTAACCCTCCTTTTAAAAAAAAAAGTGTAAACGCATCGCATTTCAAACGTGCACCGATGTGTGGGTGGGGAGAGGGGGGATCCCTCCCTCTCATCTTTAGTGACCAAAATATGCATGAAATTAATCAATTGGTTTTACTTTCTAAGACATTGCATTAGTTTTACATAAAGTATAACTGAAACAAGTTGAAACGTTTTATATTAAAAAAAACGCTAAAGCCTGAGAGCTTCCAGGCTTTCACTGCCTGGTCCCCAACTTAGACACCATGCCGTCCCTCTATAGCTACTCTTTTCAAGAACCAGTGAGGGACTGGTAGAATTTTGTAACAGAATTCTGGACCTGGAATGGTTGAAAAATGACTAGTTCCAGTGACGTTGCATCGTTTTTGAAAGTTGGGGGAGGTTTGTCAGCCAGGAAAAAAAATAACGTCCAAACTCAAAAAATATTTTGGTGAAAGGGGGGGGGGGTCCAACTTCGATCAGTCCTTAAAAAAAATTCCCTTATACTTCATCAAAAAGTGGGGCGGAATTTCAAACCCCTTCAATGAACATTTTCTATGATAAAGTTGTGTCGGAAAAAAAGAGGAAGCCAGACCCCCCCTTATATAATGTGTCTCTAATCGTCCTAATTAATCAGAACACCCCCCCCCTTCCCTCGTGAAAACACGGTTATCAACTTTGACATAATGTAAATGTATTTTACAGCACGTAATGAACATTTGAATCAACATGATAAAGAGTTAACACAATATAAAGATATTTCTAGATCACATAAGAAAGATTTGACATAACGTAATCCACATTACGGAATGGAGTTTTGACATAATGTAATAAGGTGTTGATATAATATGGAACGCCGGGACTGTCTCAATAATATATGTTCACATTATGTTATAAACCTTTTTACATCACCCAATAAAGCACTGACATAAAGGTAAGATGTTTTCACCTAACATTGTGATGACCTCGGCGTAAAATAAAGATACATTTACATCACGTAATAATGCTTTGTTATTATAGAAACATACACTCACAAAAGGGAATGAACTTTGACTTAACGTAATGATAAATTTAATCATAGAACACATGTAAAACGAAATTAACTTGGCGTAATGCAATTTTGACCTCGCATATTAAAGAAATGAAATAATATAATGATACATTTATTTCACGTAATAAAGTTTTAACACAATGTAAACGCATTATCACTCCACATAATGAATTTTTACTTCAAGTTATAAAGTGCTGACATAAGGAAAGGATGTATTTACTTCATGTAATGCAGCATTGACATGATGTTAAGATATTTTTACATCATCTCATAAAAGCTTGACATAACGTAAAGAAATGTTCACATCACGTAATGATAGATTGACATAATGAATGCATAGTTTTTTGCTATAAGGCAGTGATGGCGTTCCATACTGCGTTGATGATTTTAATGAGAACCCTAAATGATCATGAGAGTCGACTATATATAAATACATAAAAACTGTTACCATCACTTTTGGTAGCCTGGGAAAACAGCTCCGTGGATGTGCTTGGTAGTTCCTGAGAAACCATTGGAGCTTGATCTGCATGTTCCTCGCTCTTATTCTTCATTGCCGAAAGGACTCCTTGTGTGATTTTCGAGAGGGTTATCTGAATCGTATTGTTAACCTGTTCGGCAATATCAGACCCTGAGGCTGATGTTTGTTTCCGACGTTTTGTTGTGCTCGTAGTCTCAGTGGAGGGCGTGTTGCCGAGTGTAGTACCATTCGGTCTTTTCCTTTTTGGTGGCATATTTGGGCCTACAAAACAAGACAAATGTCTGAGGAATTAAGACACTCTTAATTCAAAACTCTGCCTATATACATGTTGAATCGACCTTTTTATCTTTACTACTTGCAGATACTTACATGTCAATTTGACTATACAAAACTTTTCTGTTCTGGAAAAGAATTTTCCCTATCCTTTTGTGCAAATATTTGATCACTCATTGTGGCCACATCCCAACCCCGAGGGTCATAATTTGAACAAACCTAAATCTAAACCACCTGAGGATGCTTCCATTAGTTCAGATTTGGTGTTCTCCAGATTATCTTTAAAGATATTTGAATATATATTCCTATGTAAACATTTATCTCACATTGTGTCCCCACCCTACCCTGAAGAATTCTGATTTGAACAATCTTGAAACTACACTACCTAGGGATGCGTCCATATAAATATCACCAATCATGCCATGGCTTTGCTGTTCTTGAGAAAAAGTATTTTTTTTAGATTTTCCTATATACTTCTATATAAGGCTCTGATTGCCCATTATGACCCTACCCTACCCCCAGGGGTCATGATATGAACAAACTTCAATTAACTCTAAATGAGAATGTTCACATATTAATATCATCAATCATGGCTTTGCTGATCTTGAGAAGATTTTTCCTACGTATTCCTATGTAAAACTTTGATCAGCCATTGTGGCCCCGCGCTACCCCCAGGGGTAATGATTTGAATAAACTTGAATTTACACTACCTGATGATGCTTCTACATAATTTCATCTTTAATGGCCCAATGGTTTTGGAGAAGATTTTTAAAAATATTTTTTCTTATAAATTCCAATGTAAAACTTTGATCAGCCATTGTGGCCCTGTCCTTCCCCGGGGTTATGATTTAAAAAAAAAATTGAATCTACACTAGTACCTGAGGATGATTCCACATGAATTTCATTTTTCCTGGCCCAATGTTTCTAGAGAAGAAGATTTATAAAGATTTTTCCTATATATACATATGTAAGTCTTTGATCAGCCATTGTGGCCCAGCCCTATCCTTGTGGGTCATGACTTGAACAAATTTGAATCTATACTACCTGAGGATGCTTCCACATTAGTTTCATCTTACTAGTACCTGTCCAAAGGTTCTTGAGAAGAAAATTTTAAAGATGCCATTAATTTTTCATTAATTCATAATTATCTCCCCTTGGAAGAGTGCTTGGTCCTTCAATTGAACAAACTTGAATCCCCTCTACCTAAGGATACTTTTTGGCAAGTTTAGTTGAAATTGGTCCAGCGGTTCTTGAGAAGAAGTCCATTCATTCTTGAAAAGAAGATGTAAATGTAAAAAAAAAATTACAATAACAACAACCACAAAAACGACAACAGACAAATTTTGATCAGAGAAGCTCACTTGAGCCTCCAGCTCAGGTGAGCTAAAAATTTAAGCATAAAAATGCCCTTGGTCACCAAATCAAGCTTCTACTGGAAATATTTTTCCATGCCTTCTGATGCCATAAACAACCAAGGACATCCACATACTTAAGGCCATATAAAATTAATCTTTAGATTCTCATCCCCGCCCGCCCCTCTCAAAATGTCCCGCCCCGATGTTTTTTATTTTGATTTTTGGGTATTTTCATGTATTTTTATTCAGTAAGAATTTGGGTCAAAGTTTAAGAGTTATCTCCCGTCTGTATTAAAAGTCGCGTGTCGCTATTTATAGCAAAAACGCCATGTGAAGAATGGAGAAAAATCGGCAATAAAAGCAGTTTAAATGTGTAAGGAAAAGATAATTTGTCAGTATAGAGAAGACAGAGAAGAAAAAATAGCATAAACACTTATAGATACCATCACTGGCAGTAGCAAGTATGTAGAGAGATTGTAACTAAGTAAAAATAGACGAGGAAAATGACACCTGGTCAAGTTATATATATAACGATCTCCAGCTGTGTGACTTAGCTTTGAAATAAAAAAAAATCTACAACATCGTAGACAGACTTAAGAGAAGGCTTAGATTTTTCAGTAGAATAATTATTAGAACATTTATATAGATTTTGCAAAAAAAGAAGTCACGCATACATAATTTATTGGTATCCCCACCTCATTTTGTTCAGGGTGTGCCGTATAATGTGTACTTGATGATTTGTTAATTAACAATAAATATTTAACTTTTAAAGCAAAAATTTTCTTTAAATATTCAAAAGAATATGAAAAGAATTAAATCTATTCATATTTGCATTAATTAAGGTACTAGTAATGAAAAAAAATGTGTACGGGGCGTCCATTTTTTTGTTGATACTTAGGCCTATATATAAATTAACAATTATAGAAAATAAAAAATAAAATCCGCCCACCCGCCCCAATTTTTTTGCAAATTAGGATGAGAATCTAAAGATTAATTTTACCTGGCCTAAGTGTGCGAAATTTTCTAAAGCAGTCAATTCACAGAGGCCAAACATACATTATCAAAAGTAAAATAGAAGGTGGACAAAGGCACTATGTGAAAAAGATTCTGCGAAAGTCTCATCAAATTTTATTAAGTGGTCTAATAGGAGTTGTGGATAAGAGATGGGTACTCCAAACCGTAACTGACAAACGTAAAGACAGACGGACGGACGGACGGACGGACGGACGTACATCCCGATCACTGTTTACCCTTCCGCTTTTGAAGCGGGGGACTAATAGAATCATTCATTACTACGAGTGTGGGATAGAAATTGTACCGAGGGGACAAGATTCACAGTCTAGACCGTGAATCTTGGCCCCGAGGTTTTTACTTGTCTTTACGTCTGTCAGTTACGCTTTGGAGTACCCATCTCTTATCCACAACTCCTCTTAGACCACTGAATGAAATTTGTCCTACACCGTGAATCTTAGCCCCGAGATGGAATTTCACTACTCCCACACGAGAAAGTGATGAATGATTATTTTTCTCGCATTATTTTTATCCAAAATAACAGCCTGTCAATGACGTCACCATAGGGCTAAAAAAGTATTTTTTAAAATTTTCCATCTAATTAAAAATCTAAATACACCATCAGAGAGAGGGTACCTGAAAATGGTTTTTACACTAATAAAATGAATTTCAGTCCATGTAAATTTTAGATAGATTAAAACTGGGAATAAAAAACTTATCTTTCCGATAGCGTAAACATTCATTCTAGCAGAATTCTTAAGCGATCTAAATATGTAGATGATGGGTACACAACGGATGGACAGCTAGCCAGACGTACAGACATCCCTTTACTACACATCACCCTGCTTTTAACGAAAGAGGTTTTAAAATAAAGTATGGCTGCAGGAACTGGGGGCACATTTTTTTGGGCTTGTCAAGGAATTTTTGGCAGTTGATAATTGAAATACTAGTATATGACTATGCCAACCAACCCCCCCCCCCCCCCCCCAAAAAAAATGTTTCCTACGGGCCTGTAAAGTTAACATTTTTGAATCTTTCAAGCTGATAGAATACAGCTTCCTCTTTAGATCCATTCCCTGGGGAAAGAGGTCAGTATCTAATATTTATGGTCATCACGCGTTTTTACGCTAATGCATTTGAAAGCTTTGATATTGATAGATCTTTTGTTGAATTTTTTTGTAATCCTGTCTATATATAATTTCGATTCGGGACCTTGTTTTCATACATAGTTTTGAATAAATGGCCTCTCTCTTTCTCTCTCTAATAGTATACATCATAAATTGGTATGTTAATGAGTAATACATGTGTACTTAGAGAACTTGGACAAAACTAATTGGAAAAATGTAATGATTTCTTAAAATAATACGAATACATTTTTATATATTAAGAAATTTTTTTAAAAAAAATTGTTAGCTTTACCGCTGAAGTTTTTCAATTGTGCTGATCCGCCAGTGATTTCAGTGTATTCTGAATTCGGTCTACATGGGCCAAAGACTTCATCTGAAAATATTAATGAAAATTCAATTGATTAAAACGGTAAACCCTTTTCATAAACGTTCTATTTTTTTAAAAGTATATAAACATGCTGAATACCTTTAGAAAATTCCCAACATACGAAGACAGTGCCCTCTATGGAGATTTGACACTTTCTATTAGCATTGTTTTTACAATCTGGAAGAGTTGATGTCTTGAGACTACGTTGACAGAGTCTGTGTACCTTGAGATAAACATTGACCAACTATATATAATGCAAATTTCAAGTGTTTATTTCTCTCTGATTGATGAAATATATTTATTTTAAAAAGCAAGATCTTTTAATGTTGAACAACCTTTATTCTTAATGTAAAATCGCCTATTTTTTTATGGGTTTTATGGTATGTCAAACGTTGCAATAATCGAATTTTCCATCTGCATTGAAGATTTTTTTTTCATTTGTTTTCTTTAAGTTTTCATTGTATTGTATAATTCTCCATTGCATTGTATGATTTTTATATGAATTCTATAATTTTTTTCATTTGATTTGTTTAATTTTACTTTGTACAATTTATATAATTTTTATTTGTATTTTATACGGTTACATTTTAATTTGTATAATTTTTGTTTGCACCGCAGTTTTTATTGTCCATTTGCTTTGCATACTTTCTTATATGTATTGTAAAATTCCTTATTTAAATTCCGTTTTTGCTTCATTTGTATTGTATCCAAGGATTGTTTTATTTGTTTTGTTACGAAGTTTTGTTACGAAGGATTTCAATGGTCATGTTTTAGCCTGTATCTTGTGAAACTGGCAAGATGTTCTGGATGCTCTTGAAGTTCATAAATAACATATACTTATAGAAGTGATTACTGGGAAAATAAATGATTAGACTTTGTCATCTTGGTATATGTTTTAGATAATACTCTTTCCTGCTAAGGCATAAAAATAAATAATTGATTTGACAAAATAAACAACCAGAGAATTCAATAACACTCCCAGCTTGTGTTGGGCACCTAAAAATATACAGGCTTATATACAAGCTTAAACTAGACCACAGAAATCCTTCGTAACGAAATAAATAAACATTCATTAAGATATGATACAAATAAAAGTTTATACATATAGAATACAAATACAACATCATGGAATATACTAATGATTTTTTAAAAATTCAAATGGAAAATTTGGAATACAAATAAATGTTTTACAATCCAATTAAAAAAATAATCGATCCACAAATTACGAAACGAAAGTTTTGGACTTCAGTCTCTTCCGATTAACCACAAATCATCTCGAATTTTTTCCTCACACAAAGAATATTAGCCCCCTTTGGAAATAAGTGATTTTACAACCACTACAGCATTTGAGTATATGTATTCAAACCAGATGTCTCTGATAAGACTGCAGCTCTACTGGTCTGTACGCATAACAAAGGAAAAGTAGCATTTGGATTTGAAAATTTGCAACAGACAGTAATAAATAGAATTACGTATCTTAGTTTAGTTTACTTGTTTGTCAAGTTATATTAAAATCAGACCAATATTGTAGGAGGAGTAGCATTTTAAAGAAATGTCACATTAATTTCTATTTTTAGTATACGTAACCATGGCAATACCGTTCATCGAAATCAAAAGCCGATGCATTAAATTATGTATCTTGGTGTACTTGGACATGTATGCCAATTCATATTAAATAAGACTAATTCTGTAGGAGGAGTATATAGCGTTTTAAAGGATTTCACAGAAATTTCTATTTTTAGTAACCATGGCAACACCGTTCATCGAAATCAGCAACTAATGCATTAAACTAAGAATGTTATTAGTGTATTCCACTTGAGTGCCAAATTATATTGAAATCAGACCAAAATTGTATGAGGTATGGCGTTTCAAAGGAATTTCACAGAAATGTGTATTTTTAGTAACCATGGCAAGATCATTCATCGAAATCAGGAACCGATGCATTAAATTACGTATCTTAGTGTAGTCTACTTGTGTGCCAAATTATACTGAATCAGACCAAAATTGTAGGAGGAGTAGCGTTTTGAATTTTTTTTTTACAGACAGACGTACACCTAGACAGACAGCTAGACGGACGGACGACGGACACCTCACTATCGCATACTCTTCTGGTCTCTGACCAGTAGAGCTAAAAACAAATTTCTAGAGGAAGTTCATTTTACAGCTATACGCACTTTTTAAACTTGCATAGTTTTTCGACTCACTTTTTCGTACAAATTAAGGTCAAGATCTAGTAAATGAAGGGTGCCTACAGATTTATCAAATTCAAGAAATGAATTCCTTTAATGATGCTTAATAACTTTAGCTTGGTCAAAAAATGTGTTTCGGGGCATAATTTGTAGGAAAATAAGATGAAAAACCATATTTTAAACTGTCATTTTCAATGAAAAATTAAGAAAATTAGTCATGAATATGGGAGTTTTTTCCATATCACACAAACAAAATATATCCAGATTGCCTACAGTCTTTCAGAAAACGGTAATTTGTATGTTCTTGGTCTCTTCTTTTAAATAATGTTAAATTGAATATAGGTATCCGGACTACTTTTCAGGTTATTTCAAATTGAATTCCATGAAAATACTTTATTTTCTACATAATTCTATTAGAGCCGTAAAGTACGGGAAAAAGAAAGTTGAAAGTGATTATGACGTCATAATGGATCTAGCACCAAAAAGTTAGTCTAAAGTTATTTACTAGATCTTGACCTTAAGGTAACATTTTTCTTGCAATAAAACTTAAAACTAGTGCTAATTGTAACGGGGACCGTTACAGATGTTCCCCAAACGCTCCCCAACTCCTTTTTGGTGCCATATTCCCTGTAAGCTTCATTAAATAAGACAAACTCTGTGCATTTTGACTTTAACAACGTTTTCTCAGAAGGATACCAATTATATTCAAATTTTAGCATTGCACCCGTGCGCATGTGAATGCATGTCCGTTATGATCTTATCATCTTGTCTACACTATCTACATATTTTAATATACAATATATTAAAGCATTCAGTCCAAAAGTATAAAAAATCACTCTTTCAAGTGTATTTTTCATTTCACTCGTTCCAAATGCACGCACGTGCGTGCACGTGCATGATGACCATACCTTCTTGTAGGAGTCCCTTACATCTATCTATATTCTAAATCCCATCCTGTTTGGTTGAAAAACAAGGGAGTTATAGCCATTTCAAGTTTAAGCCAATCAGATTGCAGCACACGTGCATGCGCGTGATTTCATGATTTTTTTCTATATCATATTGTAGGATGTCCTAATGCATGACAATGTTTTAAATTTCAAAGCATTTAGTCATAAAACAAACGAGATATAGCCATTTAAAGTTTCTGCCAATCAGATTTCAGTACACGGGCATGCGCATGCTTTCATGAAAATTCTTATATATCATGCTGTAGATCTTCATAATGTAGGTCTATGTTCAAAATTTCAAAGGATTATGACAAGAAACATGAAAGATATTGAGACTTTAGTTTCAGCCAATCAGAGCGAAGCACACGTGCATGCGCGTGCGATCTTGCTATTTTGACCATGTCATCTTGTGCATACTACTAATATATACTTATAAAATGAGTTTCAAAGCATTTCATCAATAATTTTAATAGTTACGTCTGTATCAATTATATTGGACATTTCTCGTGTTGCACGTGCGAGCTCTTGCAAGCACATGTGCATGCACAGCTTTCATGAAAAATCTTTATTACAGGCTGTAGATCTCCCTTATGTATGACTATGTTCAAAATTTCAAATGATTTTATCAAAAAACAAAAAAAGATATTGAGACTTTAGTTTCAGCCAATCAGAGCGAAGCACACGTGCATGCGCGTGCGATCTTGCCATTTTGACCATGTCATCTTGTGCATACTACTAATATATCCTTACACTATAAGTTTCAAAACATTTCGTCACAAAATAGAGAAGTTACGGTTATATCCATTATATATTGGTCATTTTAAGTTTTGCACGTGCGCGCTCTTGCAAGCACGTGCGCGCAAAATGACCTTGATTCCGCAAATCTACATAACATGCCTACTTACCCTAAAAAGGTTTCACCTAAGTCGGATGTGTAGTTTACAAGATCACTCGCGGACAAAATTTTCCCAGGAAGAAAAATAATAATAACTAGAAACGAAACTCGTTGCGAGCAACGAGAGGTCTTCCGTCCGATTCAGAAAAAAACAACGTAAAATCAAACTGAA
>NW_026924285.1:0-23647 GCF_032062105.1 Saccostrea cuccullata
TTTTTAAATTTAGCATGTTTAGTTTGATTTCTTAATACCCATGTACAGAGTTGGGGAACAAAAAATGCATTTCAATCAGTAATATTCAGAAATAATCAGTAGTGTCACAACCACACATGAACCCCTGACCCTTGGTCCACACATTTCACAATTTTGGAAAAGGCGCCCTTGCTTATCAAAAATGTTTGATTAATACCAAGGAGCAGATATCAAACAATTAATTCATTTTCAGTATACAAAGTAAAGTCCCCGATTTAGATAACTTCTGACCCAGGGGCCTTGAAATCCAAAATTCAGGAAGAATGCCCCTTGCTCATCATAGCTTTCTAGGTATAGTCCATCTGCTTAATACCCAGGAGCAGAGAAGAAACATTTCAAAGGTTTAATGTATTTTAACTATATAATCAATACCCTACCCTCAGACCAGAAACACAGACCCTGGGGCCATAAAATTCACAATTTTGGAAGAGGAATTCTCCTCTAATAATTATATACTTAGTTTGTTCAATACCAGGGACGGAGAAGATTTTCAAATAATTTCTGCATTTTCTCTGTATAATCAATAGAGCCCCGATCTAATTATATAACAACAGAAACTCTGACCCTGGGGTCATGAAATTTACAATTATGGAAAAGGCTTTCTTTCTCATCATAATAATACATTTACTTAGTTTATTTAATACCCAGGAACAGAGAAGCTTTTCAAAGATTTAATGTATTTTTACTATAAAATCAATAGTGCCCCACCCTAACACCAGAACTCCCGACCCTAGGGCCATAAAGATCACAATTTTGGAAGAGGCATTCCCTCTCATCTTAACTGTATACTTATTTACTTTAATTAATACCATGCAAGAACAGAGAAGAATATTTTAAAAGAAATAGTGCATTTTCACTATATAAACAATAAAACCCCACCATAACACCATTAATATTCAATAGCAGAGAAGATTTTCCAATAGAATTTCTGTATTTGCACTGTATGTTCAATGGAGCCCTACACTTATACCAGAACCCCTGACATTGGGGCCATAAATTCACAATGTTAAAAGAGACATTCTTCCTCATTATAAATATATACAATTGTACATATTTAGTTTGTTAAATACCCAGGAGCATATGGAGAAGAATATTTTTACGGAAATTATGCATATTCACTATTTAATCGGACCCCGCCCTAGCACTAGAACCCCTGACTCTGGGGCCATGAGTTTCACAATTTAGGTAGAGGACTTAATGATCATTACAGTCATGCCAACAATTTTCCTGCTTGATATTCAGGAGTAAAGAATATCCTTCTCATCTCTGTTGTTTTTCTTGAGCAAGTTCTTGGTGTTTTCTTCGCCATTTTGTCCCTCTTTCTTCTACTAAAAATCTAACCAATGAGAGAGAAGCATTCTATCGCGATACGCCACCTAGTAATTGAATGTCAGTCTCTACGGAAAATATTCCCCTTAGTTTTTGCATTTCTCTTTTGGCAATATTTTTTTTTTACGTTTTATATTGCAGACGTCCTTGCATTTATGACAACTGAATGAACTTGTCAGTTTTAAATGCTTAGATAAAATTGATCATGGAATCGAAGTTGGGTATAAAACCGTATTTTAAGTCCCTTATTATCATGGTTATCATGATTATGGTAATTGTTGAAACGGACTGTCCAGATTTTTACAAATAGATTGAAAATCATATACACATGTACTTAGATTATTGTGTAAAAAAAAGTATACATGTCAACAAAGTTATGCTGATGGCATATTATCCACATACAAGAGCGATTTTACCCCCCCCCCCCTTTCTAGTAAGCGATACGAATTAGCTGGTTAAAACTTTATAACAAGTCTGTAAATTTATGTTTATATATTTTTTAAAATCTTAATCTACGGGATACATTTTTATTTGTGTCCTAAAATAGAATAGATAAATTAACAAAGTACATGTAAGTTTATAATCATTGTTATACAGTGAATTATATAATGATTAATTTTGACCTTCGTAACTTAAATAAAACGAAGAAAAAAATTACAAACTATATTAGAATGTGTTGTATGAGTCTCTGTCTCTGTCTCTCTCTCTCTCTCTCTGGTATTGCTTTTTATACCTTTGTGAAACTCAAAAGCAAAATTGGAGTTATAAGAATTATTAATCAATTGTTAAAAATTTCCATCTCAGAAAATATCTACATGTACAATTTTAAAATAGTAAATACCGCTACTTCTCAGCATTAGACGATGAACAAAAAATTATTGGTTATTACTCAATACAGGAGATACGGAAACTCTTAATTTTGCGGACAAATTTATAAATGATATCATGTAATAGTGGTCATAGTCCTTTACACATGTCATGTATATTGTTGTTTACTAAATGTACGTATTTATCTTTTTTTTATCTTTTCCTTATTATTGTAATAACCTCACACTTTTCTGTTTTGGACTCTAAATTAGAAATAAAACGTTGTTTTATTGTGTACTTAGAAATAACCTAGAGAAAAAAGTTATGAAGTAAAATTCATAGACTTTGTTTTCATTAGGTTGCGTGTCATCGATCTCTAAATATTTTCAATATTTGAAGTTAATACAATGGTGGCAAACAAGGAATACCATTAATTGTCGTTTTTTGTGATTGCCGATTTCTTTGTGGAGAAATTGTAAAATAATATTGAAATTTTTTAAATAGTCTATTGAACTAGCAAATATTCTCCTTACATGTAGATTAGTTCTATTATTTATTAGATTGATCTATAGATAACTATCTGAGAGGTTTTTCCTTTTTTCTTTTAATCACCAACACATAATAAACTTAATAGCTTATATTAAACATTTTATATAAAATATTTTATAAAACAATCTTATTTGTTTGATTTAGGTGAAGTTTTATATATATAGTGTTTGTGGGATTTTTTTTTTTTATTTTTAAAATTTGAATGTTCAGACACCTTGGGGTCATTACTAGTGACAATACTGTGTATATCATGTACTGCATGTATATATTACGCCTGGTCACAGCCCATTGTTCCTCTAAGGTAGAAAAACCTCTCAATCCACATAGAATATACAAAAATACACCAACACGGTAGCAGGTGTCTTCGCGACACGTGTCTCCCCACCTTTGGCACGTGAGGACAGGTGCCCGCGAGTGGGGTTCAAAGAAAAGGATTGAAAATTTGATCAACTTACATACTACTTTTATTAAAAAAAGTGTTTTTAAAATCACAAATTTAGCACATTATACATCTCAATACGAATATAATTGAACATATTACTAAAAAGTATAGGTACCGCGTTTTCAGTAATGTTGCATTAATTAACATCACGAAAGCAAGATATTTGAAAAAATAAATAAATAAATAAATAAATAAAAAAGCCTACACATAATTTATTTGCAATCTAATTAAAATGAGATCTTCCATTCGCTCTCAAGGTATTGTTTCACAAAAACAGTTTTTTTACATTAATAAGTCTTCCTCGTGCAATAAGCATTTGGGTAACAAATGAGACGATTTAATTAATTTTAATTAGATTGACAGAATATGCTGCAGATCTTAAGAACCATGGCATCAAATGTTCAGGACATGTTTTCTTGCAATATTTACCCGCGGCTTTCGAATAAGATTAACGCCTGTTAAACGAATAAAATGTATTCATGAGAACGGAGATAAAAATACATATATGTACGAGATATTACATCAATGTATTAAATTATAAAAACAACTACAATGTAGTAACTATTGCACAATATATCTATGTTGAACACTGAATAGTAAAAAAGGCTTCCTAGTCAGTATGTGTTGTTAACAAATTGAATTATTGAAATGATAATTTTCCATTCAGGAATATAGATACATGTATAAGGAATATAAATGCAAAACTTGCTATCTCAGATAATGTAAACGTTCGCTCTCATAATTATCTGTATTTCATGCACCATGAAGACACACTAATTTTCTTTTTTAAACAAATTTATAACATTAAATGTAATTGTAGACAGAGGAACCTCCAATATATAACCCTTGATTTGTTCTCATACGGAAGTAATATTTTGTGAAAATAATGTATGTTATGAAAAGAATTAATTCCCGAGGAGGAGTCTCGAGTTGGGTAATGTAGAAAATCCTGGTGAGAGGAATCGATTTTGTTTAGAAATGATATTTTTTTAATTCCAGCACAATATGAAATAAATTAATATGAAGCAAGGATCTTGTATAAAGTGCTTATCATTGATATCAATATCGGTATGTGTCAGTTTACACAGAGCACATCTCAAAATGTGAATATGAACTAGTAGATATCTGGTATTTAAAAATAAAACCATTTTTTAAAATGTATAAGTAAATAAAAATATGATATGGTTTGATTTTTCTACTCTTTTGAAAAAAAAAATAATAAAAAACAGTTTCAGTTCGGTTTCAGCATGCGAAAACCATACAGAATCAAAATCAATAGTAAAGATAATATGAGTTGATTTTTCTACCCTTTTGAAAAAAAAATAATAGAAAAAAATTCAGTTCGGTTTCAGCATGCGGAAACCATATGGAATCGAAATCAATAGTAAAAAAATCATTTGAATTGATTTTTTTACCCATTTGAAAAAAAAAGAAAAGAAAAAGTTTCAGTTCGGTTTCAGCATGCGGAAACCATATGGAATTGAAATCAATAGTTTCCGGAAACTGAAACCTACTGAAACTAAAAAGTATCGTTAAATTGACATTTCATTAAATTTTACATTGGTTTCCGTTTTGCGGAAACTATTTGGAAACAAACTTATAGTTTCAGCATACGTAAACCCTACAGAAACTTGCTGAAACTATTATATAGTTTCTGCATTGCGGAAACCATACAGGAAACTTCAACGCCAAGTTTCAGCAACGTTTCCATATAGTTTCAGTTTTGCGGAAACTGGACTTTTCACCCAGTGAATATTTAAAAAATCGATTAATTTTTGGACCCCTAGCACTAGAACCCTTGATCCTGGGGCCATGAATTCACAATTTTGGGTAGAGGACTCAATGGTTATTACATTCATGCTTATAGTTTGACTGCTTGATGTCCAGGAGTAAGGAAGATGATGTCTACAGATTGCATTAATTTGAGTGTTTTTTACCCCACCCCTCCGGCCCCAGGGGCAAGGACCATGAAATTCCAAAATTTTGTTCCTTTTCACCCATGCATGCTTTAAGATAATTTTAGTTGATATTGGTTGAGTGGTTGCAGAGGAGAAGCTAGAAATGTTCAAATGTAAACATACGATGCACACTGCACGACGACGGACGAAAACAGATAGCAATAGGTACATGAGTTTACTCAAGATTAAACTTTTCTTAAATGCAAATTAAATATGATGCTACTCAAAGTAAGTATGGGTAAAATTACAATACATGAAAGCCCTGGTATCACCAGTTCAAACGTTATGACAAAAGATATTTTTTGGAAGGTCAAAATCCAGAGTCATGGTCAAAGTTGTTGGTTTCTGAAGAAGAGACTTGTCACAAGGATTACATAACTTAAGTTTGAAAGCCCTAATTCTAAACGTTCAAATGTAATGGGCAATGTTAAAGTAAAAAAAAAGGTAAAAGTCAAAGGTCAAGCTCAAAAGGCCAAAATGGTAGATCAAAGTTAGGAATATTTTGGGAAACCTTTTAAAATACTCTTTTCAGACAATTTCAAATCAATGCTTTATATGGAATCATCCTCAGGTAGTGTAGATTCTAGTTGTTTTAAACCATTACCCCCTAGGAGGTTAGAATTTAAGCCCCCCCCCCCTAACCCAGTAAAATTTCAGTATTGATCTGATATGTGCTTTTTCCTAGCAAATTGCTCAGGTGAGCGATGTGGCCACTGGGCCTCTTGTTTTCTTTTAGGTTACTTATCATAGCTATGTATATTCTTCAATAATATGAAAATGTTATTTTAATTGTTGGTGAAAAATATTTGATTCAGAATAAATGATATGGCTCAATCAGTTGAAATATCGCAATGTATCGCAACACGAAATCTCTGTCCTATACCCAGCCCTTGTTCTTAATTCTTAATTCATTAATGCATTAGTCAAACATGTCTTTCAAGTGTTGTTTTAACCGCAAAAAAAAAAAACTTTCAGATAAAAATCGTGTTAAGTTTCTTTAATTAAGTTGCATTTTTGTGTTCAAAGCACTCAGGTAATGTTGCATTTAGTTTTGAATGTTTAAATAACGGACAAATTTCATTTTTGATCATCGATACTTTTTCATAATTTTTTTTTTTTTTTTAAATGAAATATATGTAGATATTATAGGGATGTAAACGAATATTCGATTATTCATTCGATGAGTTGATATTCGAATATAAATTTGTGATTTGAATATTCGTTTTTAAGTAAACAAGCATTAAAAAGAGAAAAACCTGGATATGTTTTAATAGAAATTGAGTCAAGTTTGTACAAAATTAAAAATTTAAAAATTTTAGATTTATTTATTTATTTATTTGTTCAGTTAATTGGTGGTTTAATACTAGCAGTTTCCAGAACTAACAATCAGCTTGTATTGTTGTAGACCCAGTTTTACAGTAAACACACGGACTTCTTTTTTTGTGTTACAGCTGTAGAACGGGACTCTATTGATTTTATAGTGAATATTAATTAATCTTAGAAGAAATTATCTTGTGCTCCTTGGTATTCAGCCAACGAATTGTGTAAATAGTTATGACGAGGAAAGTTGCCTTTAACAAAATTATTAATTGGTAAGGGATTCTTTTGTTAGGGCGGGACTCCATTGATTTTATACTAGTGAAAATGCATTAGCTCTTTAACAAACTTTTCCTCTGCTCCTAGGTACTAGACAAACAAACTATTTACATAGGTATAGTGAAGTGAATGTCTCTTAAAATATTGTGAATTTCATGACCCCTGAGTCAGGAGTTCTGGTGTTAGATCGAGGATCTATTAATCTTATTAAGATTTTTCTCATATTTTTTTGTATTTAAAAACCAAGGAATATTTTACATGTTTAAGGCAAGTTCAGGTCAAGGTCATTACCTTTCCCCTGGAACTTAAGAATAAAAAAACGTAGCCAATCATACGACTTGCATTTCAAGATTGAATGTTTTTTTCTTTGCCTAAAAAGGTATTCCATTTAGGGCCTAGAAGATGGTTTCACCAAACTGACATAAATAATTTCACTAAACTGGATATTAGCTAATCCGATTTTCTCTTCTTTTCTAAAATTTTAAGGATATTTTGGTTATTTTTATATGCTCCTATGTTTAAATTTTTCTTATTTTCATGCATAGAAAAGCTGTAAAAAATAGATACAAAATGATACAAAACAAAATGCACTGATCATTAACTAAGATGGAAAGAAAATGATATTAACAGATTTTTGGCTCACAGCTTACTTAGATTTGTACTTTGAAGCTTTTAAAGCTAACCTAGTTTTAGTTTGTTTGAAAAATCATATTTATTTGAAATATTTTGAAAGTTTAGTCCCTTATTATAAATTTAATTTATATTTGGAAGTTTCTTTTAGTCTTTGATTGTGAAGAAATTATAACTGAATTAATTATTTCATAATAAATTGAGAGGCTATTCCAAAATTTTGAAATGTGTGGCCCAAGGGTCAGGAGTTTCTGTTGGATGGACACTACTTATCACATTAAATAGCATATTTTCATTGTTCCCATTCTCTGTCCCTGGGTATTATTAAAGTAATCAAAGTGAGCATGTCAAGTGTACTCAGTACAGTTATAATATATGTAATGGTGCTTCTTTTAAAATTGTGAATTTCATGGCCTTTGGTTTAAAGGACGAGCAAAATGCATTTGTTGAAAGCTGTTACATGGTATTCAGGGGCCCTATAAGGCCGTGAGACTCTTGAAGTTTGATGCTTGTTCTGAAAATCAAAACGTTAAAAAAAAACATATCATTTTGACCATAACTGGTGTCTTTTTGCTGACTTATATCTTAATGTTTATTTTAAATTCACAAAAAATCATCTTTTAAAGAAACTAAACGGTTTAACAATCAACAAAAGAGAGAATATACAACATAGTCTGCTTTACAAGTTACTGGCTTTGAGTCTCGTTACAATAGGATGCACATTTAAAATGAAACTTTTAAAATACGAATTCCAGTAAAGAAGGTAATGATACTTGGAAGACGAATCAGACATGCGCAAAAATACAACTAAGTATATTTAACAAAACCGACGTCCTTTTTGTATACACATAGTGCAGCATTCATAAAGCACAGGGCCACCTTGTACGCCTTCCAAGCATTTTATATTCTTTAAGTCTCGTGAGTACAATTAAATTCATTTTTTAGGGCTTAAGGTCAAGATCTATAAAATGAAAATTGCCCACAGATTTATAAAATTTGAGAAATAAATTCCTTTAATGATGCTTTACAAGTTTAATCAAAATCAAATGAGGTGGTTTGGGGCATAATTTGAAGATAAACAAGATGAAGCATATTTCAAACTGTCATTTTAAAACAAAAAAAAAAAAAAAAAAAAAAAAAATAGGAATTGTTATCATAGATATGGGAGTGTTTTAATATTTGACATTTTTTTTTCTTTTGTAATTTTTCCCCAGATTATTCTCAGTCTTTCTGTCATTGGTTACCGTATGGTATAATTTTTTGTTTCAGCTGGTGTAAAGACGAATAATGACCCCTATCGAATAATGACTGGGGTGGGGGTGGCTGTGGGGGATGATTTTCCTAACTTAACTGTAAAGTTGATATTTTTTTGTTATCCCGGTCAGTTATAATACATTGGAATTATTAGACTTTTTAAAGCATTGAATTATAAAGGACAATTTTTTGGCATGTCTAATCCCCTCTCCAGTGTTTTTCCCGATACACGTATGACAATTGTAATCCTAGAGTATGTTCTAATCGTATTTAAAATGTGTTTTCGATGTACCCTAAATGTGTTGTCGCTGTTTCTAAAATATGTTCGGCCTTGGCATCATGCATGTGTATACAAATAATAAAGTAAACTTTAGGATTTACAGAGATGACAATATTTGTATATTCAAAATTCAAAGATGTATGTATCATTTAAAAGGTGAAACTTTTGCAGGCTCTATTAGCTAGAAAATTTAATTCTCTATTTAATGCATATAACACTAATACCTTAAGGACAGATGATACAAACAAAAAATGGATGCCTGCATTGGTATATATATTTTGGTCTTATTTCATTGAAAATGATGTACAAAATAAATTTCTAGAATATAAAGAAATTGTAAACCCTCTATGATGTTCAAAATTCTACATCTCTGAAACCATCCTTATTAATCTATACAAATATTTTTCACTTCAAATCCCATTTTTGTGAGAATTTGAATAAAGATGTAAAAACTACGCGGTTAAACTTATTTATATCACTCAATAAAACATGACTCAAGTTGTTATTTTTAATTTTTTTGACAAAAGTTTGTTTGTATCATCTGTCCTTAAACACTTTTTTCTTTCTCGTCTAATTACTATTATTATACCTCATTATAAATATTCTAAGCAACGCGTTATCTGACTGGTTCTAGGTTATCACGTGATCGGGCCGTAAAACTTCATATTTCACGGTCGTCGGCATGTTTTTCATAATATTTCACCTTTTCGGAACACCTAGTGTATTTTCCCGCAATATAGTTCCTGTTCGTTGATCGAAAACTCCTGAGAGAAGTAGACGTCACAATAGCCGGTTAACGTCACAAAACTGATGGTAATATGTTGAACAAAGGGTTTTATAGTAACTTTACGTAAAAAATGAAAGTGACTTGGAGAGCGGTGTCGAATTTGAAATTTTATGTTTATTTCAAGGGTTCTGCTGTTTTGGTATAATAAACGATTCATTGCATGAATGTTCGGGAAACATGAAGACTTATTCAGCCAAGAAATATCATATTCCCCTCGGGCGAAGCCCTCGGAGAATGATTTTTCTTGGCTGAATAAGTCTTCATATTTCCCTCACTATCATGCAATAAATGAATAATATTTACTTATTTTTTATACTGTAACAGTAATATCATTGACTAAATAGTATTGATTAAATAAGAATTTTCCTTTATTAGGCCATAAACTAATGGATTTGCTAGATTCTCATGCGATTTTTTTTTAATCGAGGCGGGCGGTGAAGCTTCTATTCAAGTTTGCAGATTTTTTATTAATCTGGTCAATCGGTCTAATTTTATCTACAATTCCCGAAGTAAAAGTCATAGTGCAGGTTCAATTATCTCTTACTTCACATCATCACCAATCTTCTTGCAACCAATGACCCTTGTTTAAAATATATATACCCATGTATTAACAATTACCATCTTTTCAGCTATCAAAATCATGTCGACTTTCGCGGGATTTAAAACGAAGATGGTACATGTAGATGAATATCTATCTCGATCAGAATTAAGACGAAGAAAAACAGAAATAAAAAAAAATCAAGGCGGGGGTATAAAATCGGGGCGGTCGGGGATGAGAATCTAGGAATAATTTTATTATGGCCTTATCTGAACATTTATTTTTTGAACAGACTTCAAAGAGAAAATACATAAAATATACATTTAAAACTGTTTTATATGATTTTTCACAAAGTAACAACACAATTCCTCACATTAAAATAATTGCAATTACTAAATGAAGAACGATGAACATTAGAGATTTGGTCAATCAACCACAATAAGTTATATATATTACATATATCAAATTTCCCAAGCTTAAATCAAAATGCTCCTATTTCTCATATGAAATTTCTCTACATAAAGTATGTATACAACGGCTGACCTGCAATAACTTCCTTGTCTAATGAATAATAATGACTGCTTTCTCTGAAATTTCATTTAGAATGAGAAATAAAGATGGGCTGCCTGTTTAAGGGTTGTCTATACCATTTTTTGTTTTAACAGTCCTTTTCGTTGGAAAACAGACTGCCCATTCTTAAAAAGAATGGACATTTTTTTGCAAAAAGGCTGGACACTTACAGATGACTTCACACGAGAGAGAGAGAGAGAGAGAGAGAGAGAGAGAGAGAGAGAGAGAGAGAGAGAGAGAGAGAGAGAGAGAGAGACCCTCAATTCTCAGAAATCTGTTGTATCAAATTTTTTTTTTATTATTTTCTCTAAATATACCATGCAGTAAAGGTAATCAATTATTTTAGATTTGAGACAGTAATCGTTGGCTTTATTTTCCTTCATTAAATTCACACGGTTCACAGGAAGTCCTCGTGTTTGACCTGTCAATCAAAATCATTCGACACAGTGGAGGTACGGAAATCGCGTTTCACCGAACAGGCCAAAGGCAAAGAGTTACTTAGTATTTCCAAGAAGTTTTGATATTTTTCCATATCATTTCTAGATCTGATTTTTGCATTCCTGCAGAAAAAATAAATAACTAATGAGAACATATACTTAGAAGGATTAAGTTTTAATGAATTTGAAACATATTCACTGCCAATTTAAAATGCTACTGTCGGAACAAGTGTATTCTAAAATACTATTGTTTAATGACTGTTTGATGTTGGTTTTCAGACTGATTTTCTTGTGTTACTGAAAATACCCGCTAAGAATTTTATTTTGGGGTTGCCGGGAGGGGGGGGGGTGTCTTAATTATACTGAATGGCAAACATATATTTAAGTACAGTGAAGGAAGGAATTTTCCTTCTCTAATAATATACTATTTTAATCACTTGGTCTTTTCTAAAATTTAAAATCACACTATCAATTTAATTAGCTCTAAAGATATTTAATAAGCTGAATAAATGCAGTACTCTTCATTATTCTCAGACCTTCGTGTAGTTTAAAATACGTGTTACTGTAGAAATAATTTTTGTGTACATGTATTCTTGTCTTGTAAAAGACTTGCATTAATTATAATGCATCCATTAATAAATTGTCGTCTTTAACATTGCAAAGCGAGAGGACATTAAATCTCATTCGTCTGTCCGTCAGTCTGTCAGTCTGTCCGTCACAAAAACTTTAACCTTGCCCATAACTTTTGATTTAGTGGAGCTATGACTTTCATATTTCACAAGTGTACAGGCTGTATTTCTTGTGACAAGACCTTTCTTTTGGTACCGTCGAATTTGACCTCTTGGCCTTGACCTTGGAGTTTGACCAACTTTTACACAGAAATTTCAAACTTTTATTTTGGCCATAACTTTTGAATGGAAGGTACAAGGACTTTCATATTTCAATCATTTATTGTTTGTGGCAAGACCTTTCATTGGATACCAACAACCTTGACCTTTTAACCTTGACCTTGGAGATTTATGCATAAATGAAAAAAACGTTAACCTTCACCATAAGTTTTGAACGGTGAGGACTAAAGCTTTCGTACTTCACATATGTAATCTTTGTGAGAAGACCTTTTATTGGATACCAAGACATTTTACCCTTTGACCTTGACCTTGGAGTTTTAACTACTTTTCAAAAACTTTAACCTTGGTCACAACTTTTAAACAGTAGATACTATTTTATATTTCACATATGTATTCCTTGTTGCAAGACATTTCATTGGATACCAACAACTTTGACCTTTTGACCTTGATATATATAATATATAGAGAATCTTTGTGCCAACACCTAGTTTCAGTTCCAGTTTAACATTGTTTCTTTTCGACTGTGTTTGTTGTCTTAAAGAATATCTATTTTACTTTCCCTAGGATATTCCTGCTGTTTTTACTGCGTAAGTAAATTGTGATAACCCATCTTGCAGTTCTACCCTAAATGCATTTTTGCCAAAACCCATACATTGATTGTTAGTTTGTGTGTTGCTTAACGATCCCCTCAAATACTTTTTTTTACTCTTATGGAGGCGTCAAAATACATTGATATAAGTTCGAATGTAACTATATAAAAGTTGAAATTGATGATTCAAAAATTGAAATAAATAATGTTTTATACTTTGAAATTACGCATCGTGGTAGTCTTTTCATTGCTTATAACTTTTAGATGATAAATTAATACACTTTTATAACAATTGTTCTGAATTGAACTGCATAGGTCAGAATTTTTACTCATATTGAACTGAGCATATTCTGTTAATCAGTAATTTAAAATATCTTTGTCTCACAATGTAAAAAGAATCAGTTTCTCAAATCAATTGCTTTTTTGTATTTAACTTCTGCTTTTACTACAGTAAAAGTTTATTAGAAGTTTCACTACAAATAGTAGGGCTTCCTGTTACAATTCACATGTTTCCATAGTGGAATTTCTTGGGGGATATGTTTTATGCCACAGAATGTTAGTTGTGATTTTTTTTAAATAGATGTTAAATATTTTCCCAGTTTTTCATTTAATATCTATTTTCCATTATTTGTTCTAGTTAAAAAATACGCTGTTTTCGTTTTGAGACTTAAAATTACTGACAACCCTGTGTAACAACAATTTGAATTTGCCGGAAAGTGTGAAAAATATAGGTCGACTCTTTTATCCATATGTGATGTCAGATGATGCCTTAAGGATAAATGAATAAAATGTCAATAAATGGGTCCTGATTTGACCCATTAAGTTTGCATTAGAAAAGAAATACATTATTTTAACTTCCATGCCAAACTATGACGCATGTTTCTTAATTTAACTGGTCTGGGTCTTTTACCTTAGTTTAATCAACCTCTGACCTGTGACTTTCTTAAAAATATGAAACTAATGTTAAAATGAAAACTCATGCTCTTTAAATCTTTAAAATTCCACACAAAAATCATACTAATTATTTTCTTACATTTATTTATAAATACAAATTGTGACATGATAGATGTGTGTATTTTCACATATGTTCTTAAAAAGTTGCACAAAACAACAATAACCTGATGAAACAGCATGAAAATATCACTATTTGTTTTTAAATAGTTCGGTTGTATTGAAGCTGTAACAAAGGATTATCTTAAAATGGAAAAACACATTCCTTCATGTCATCGGATATTATGTTTATCACAGCCGGTCTACCTCCATTGCTTTTTACCTTTATTATTTCAGCATAAAACGGATATCTAGATCAGTATAGCTAGCAATCTCTCGATAAAAATACGAGGCATATTACAGTTTTTTTGTTACATAACAATAACTCGGTGATACATGAACCTGTAGGTTTATGCGGTATAATGAGTAAGTATTTTGATTTACCTTGTACATGTGGAGAGGGTTCATATACGCTATGACTGCTTCCCTTTGCATCTATGCACATACATGTAACATGAGAAAAAATGTTCAAATTCAAAAGACATGTATACCTGTACACATATTTCATTTAGCGACGTCATGAAGAAAAGAGATACATAAAATATGAATCGAAAAATACATATGATCAATCACCTTTCTTTATAGAAGAGACAAACATGTCAAATGTATGAATAAAGATCCACACTTGATTTATGTTGAATATAAATCGAATTTGGAAAACGGCTGACAGGTATAAAAGTGCACGCAAGCTGGATGTTTGTATTTGGAATTTTTATGAAATATTTTCTTGGTAGTCTGTAATTGTGAATAAATCAATTTTTATTATTCATTTATTTTTCACTTTTCAGCATTTTAATTTTTCTTTTCTTAAACAGAAATGGCCACGGAAATTGAGATGGATCCCATTCCTGCAATTAAGGTATAAATGGTTTTACTGACTAACACTAAATCTTTTTCTAACAAGCAATAAAGTGTTGGATCATAAAAATAGTTAAAGATCCGTATCTCAATTTGCAAAAATACCGTTGTTGTGGAGATCCGTTGATGATCTGCTCTGTGTATCTTGTATGATCGGAAAACAAAGAAGAAATTCTTCCATGAATTCAGTGTACAGAAATGAACTAAAATCTCCAGTCATCATTTGACTCAATGATATGTTGTTATTGCTGACAATGTCATTATATTGAACAAAGAACGTCCAAAATGATGAATTTTGTCTCGGTTTTTAGGTCTCATCCGAAGGACCCGCAACTTTCACTTCAAAGTGCCGAGCGCATGGCGAAGGAACAGTTGCTACCCATTTTATTGACTGGGTCAGTCGCATCCGAGATACGAACTCACGACCTCCCGATCACGGAGCGAGCGCTCTACCGACTGACCGTGAACGGTATAAAAATGTTTGATTAGTCGCGCGTATGTGACGAAATGATCATTTCTGCAAAGTGATGTCTCAAACGTGGAAAGACACATATTTAAAGATAATATTTTCCCAAATATTGAGTTCAATAACACGACTTATATATTGCAATAGCATTTTACACAAAATTATATTAAGATTTCTTCTTTCATCTAAAAGTTAATGAAACTTTGACTGGTTTGTTGACATGTCCTTGCTCTTTAACAATTTTTGATTAATTCTTAATATTTCAGAAAAGCAACAATTGTGGTGTATTCAAATGAAATATATGAAAAAGTCTTTGAACATTATTCTCATTTTTTTTTTATCAAATACAAGATGTATTCTTCAACAACCTTAACTGAGGGATAGACAATCAAGTTTGCCTTAGATCCTATGGATAACAATCAATATTTTAGTAAAGAAAATGTAATAAATCAAATTTATGGTGAGTTTAAAATAAACAATTCAGTTTTGCATTTTCAATATACAATATGTCTACTTTCAGAGAGATAATAACAATTCAGAGGAAGATGAGAAAGATGAACTTACGCACTCTGATGCTGAGGTATACATTTTCGTTTGTAACAGTAAGTTGTATGTATAATTTCTTAAAATGAAACACTTTGCAGTTGTCAACGATAGGTAAAGATTTTAAGAATAATTTAATTAGATCTGTAAAGTACGGGAAAAGGTAAAGTGAAATTTTTCATGACGTCATAATGGATCTAGCATTCGAAAACGGGATTTTCTACAAGATGTCGGTTCTACCAAGGGTGATCAAAATCCTGGCGAACTATCTCAATATCTACAAAATAACAATTCTGATTACAAAAAAATGGTACACACATAGCCATACACAAATTCTAAAAATAGCATATGCTGAATGAAGTTTTCTCCTTGTTTGTGATGTCACAGTGTGGAAATGATCTCACTTTGTAGATCACTTGTAAAGTAAAAAAAAATTACTGGGTGTTTTAGCGGTCCTTTTATCAATATTCTCGATTAAAGGTTCAGTATGGCTATTAAGGTATCGCAGAGACAAAAGTGCCTCTATTTTCTAAACACAGTAGCACGGAGTGATTCAACCTGCGACATGACAAAATACAATAAGGGTGATAGTGAAGCATGTGAGTTCCCGTTAGGAGGCTGTTGGATTGTTAATTCTGCCATAATGTATATGCCCCCTTCCTAGAATCCTTTAAATCCAATAATCAGATTGGTTTTCAACTAAATGGAATTATGTTTGTGAATTTTAACTTAAATTAATATTATGCTTTCTGTTCGTTTGATCTAGAGACAAAAATGCAATAAAACCTGCATGCACCAACACTTTTATTACCATGCGAAAAACTGTTAAGAAGGGTTTTTAAAAAGTAGCCAAATCTATGTATGATAAAAAAAGTTGAAAGCATTGTATCAGTTCCCTATTATGCTTTTAACACATTATCTCAGAGAAGAAAAAGACTGACTGAATGTCTAAGCTTTTTTAACTGACAGAGGACTACTCTAATATATAATAAACACTGAAACCAAATTAATATTGTTTATTTTATGAAAGTTATTCAATTAGATCGCAAACTTTTTGATCACCCGTCGAACGTTAATTTCTTATAAATATTCAACGATAAGCTTAATGACTGAATTATCATTATCATTGTCCAATTTAAGAAACAGTTAGAAGAAGCCCAGTTCCCAACAAATTGAACAAAAAAAGAAAAAAAAAATCTAAAATAAAGGTAAGTAAATCGCAGAGGAAAGTCACACTTTGCAAAATTACACTTTGAATTGAAAATATGTAAAACACAATCTCCTTAAAACAGAGAGGTAGATAATTCATATATTTCCTTCTTTAAAAAAAGATTATGTTGAATCTGGCGAAAAAAAAAGCTAAGGTCAAAAAGAGGGATGGAAACTAGAGGTACTGTGAGCACGCAGGTATGTTAAGGTTACAACCAAATATTCTACTTGCCTTTATGATATGACGTCACAGTAAGCTTAATGACGTGAAGTTTAATGATATCAATTTCTTAAAATTGATACTGTGTAGGGGGGAAAGTAACTCGCGGTGTTAAAATTCACTATATTCACGGTGTTATTGAATCCGTGAATTCAAGAAACAATGAATAAGTTTTCAATAGGTATAGATAAGGGAGGAAACTTTTATTATATACCGAAACCACGAATTCAAGAAACCGTGATTGTGTCAAAAAGAGAAAAACGTGAAAATAACAACCCGTGAAATTAAACTCATATACAGTACCTAAGATTGATTTGAGGTCGTAAAAATGAATCAAAACATGCAGCGGCATAATATAAACGGAGTTTTGTCTTTTCTGGGTCTCTGTAGTTATCACAGGGGTTAAATATATAACCCATGACGTCATTGATCATGCAGTAACCGAGTGAAAGCTAAACGTAACGATAATTCATGTAAGCAAACACAAGAAATCGGAGTTTGAAATCATTAAGAATAAATATCATGTGTGATTTATGAGGGAATATTTGCATTTGCTGTGTTTTTCTACTTGGCCAATTGTTAAAATGATTTGATAACTATTTTCGTGTATACTCATGCGTAGAAATATACACGGAGAGACGTACGTTAACGTAACCTCACAATAAGGCTGTAACGACTTTGGTAAAAATGCAAGGATATAGGGCAGCGAGAAATTCAAATATTGAGTATATTTTAGTTCCTTATAAACATTCAAAATGTAAATATAAGGAATGTTATCCATTTTAGTGTGAATTATTGGTGTGTGTGAATCACACAGACTTACCAATAACTCAAACAAAACTTAAAAACATTCCTTAAATAAAGCTTGTGAATTAGGTATGGTAATATACAATGTAATTCTACAATTTCTTCTTAACATTTAAGCAGGGAGGATGTTTACTTGTCCATCAGCCTTTCCTCCGTCATTCGTAACAAAAAAGGTGCAAAAGTTCAACACTACGCCGCATACCTTGAAACTTATCATTTGTTTCTATCTAAAGTTCTAATTCTATTGTTGTTGGAAAGTGCTGCTAGAATCGTATGGTTTACGAGAATTGATGCATTGTTTTCGATGATATGAATAATATGTAAAACGTTTGGGAAGGTTTCGTCCGAAAGTGTTGAATAATTATTTCTGTGATAGGACAATAGGATTCTAGCAGCACTTTTCATGGTACAGAGATTCTCTTACATAATTATTATTACATATTGAAATAATCATCCCCGGGGTAGTGTTTAACTTTTCACTTTTTCATTAAACCTTTAACACTATCGGTCAATACTGACCGATAAGCCTTCTTTTTTCTGACAGGTTGCTGAAAAAAAATAATAGTTTCGCTTAGCATTAACGGATTTTAAAAAAAAATCAGGAACCATTTTAATTGTGAGACTCCGTAAAATTAAATTATATGCAAAACAATTATGAAATGTAAATATTTTATGTCTTAATTATCGGTTAAATCTGACATAACTGCGAGAAAAAACTCCGAAATTATGATTTTTATTCATGTGCGTTTTCTACAACTTTCCTCGTTGTTGTAAAAAACTGAAGTAATGTTTCGACATAAAACTTGTTACCTAAAAATGAGGACATATTCAAGAAACTACTCAAATAATTTTTTCACAGATATGTGATGAAAGAATAAAAAAATTATCGGGTTTTATGCAGTAGTCAAACTGGCATTGGCGTAAAATATAAACAATCGACTATAAACACGTATCAACAAAAAGTAAAATCGCAATAGGAAAATATAATTTAAGTTTTGAAAAGTAGAAGAGTGTAGCTTTCATTTGGTATATATTTGAAAGCTGTCAGTTGAATAAATCCTAAACATAATCTACGTTAAAAAGCCAATTACATTTGAATTTTCGCGCGGTTTGCGGGAAAGAAAAAAAAGGGCGCGATAAGCGCTTCCGGCATTGTTGTTGAAGAGTTAAAAACAACTGAACATTCGGCATATTAAATGGATTTTTGCAATTTTCTGTGAGAAGATGAAGTAGATTATCTTGATTTATTGTTTAGTGGAGAAATTCTCGAAGAATCGGAATAAAATGAAGGATCAAACACTATCGTCTCGGGTAAGTAATTTTCAAAGTGAAAGTAGATCTTTCTACACTTATACACATCTTACATGCACAAATATCGGAGAGAAAAGAGTATATATACAGTAGATATTTATGTTCCCCAAACGGAGTTTGGGAACATTGTTAAGGTCTTCCGTCTTCACGGAAGACCTTATAGTTATTCTATTGTTTCTTATTAAGGTCTTCCGTCTTCACGGAAGACCTTATAGTGATTCTACTGTTTCTTATTATTCTTATTATTATTATTATTATTATTCTTTTTTTTGACAAAATTTTGTGCAGGCGATTTCTCGAAAACTATTCAGCGGTTTTTCATGAAACTTTCACAACATATGCGTCATTATATGAAGTTGTTACATCCGAAGAGAAATTTGGAAAATTCCCTTCTGGTTCCAAGTTATCGATTTTGTCGCGCACTTTTATCTAAAATGGCTAAGGATGTGAACTGGAGACTTATTGGAGATGATAGATCATTACTTTGTGGTTTGCAGAATCGCCTTTTCGTGTGTCGTCAGTACTTCTGGTCGTTACGAATTGCAAACTTAAAAAAATCGTATTTTCTAACTTTTTTGTTTTTCAGTATTTTTCATTTATATTTGGTATGGTAATAGGAGCCCTCCTTATAATGCTTACTATCTAATTTGTTTGAATGTTGATATATCTAAAGTCTAGATATTAGCATTCAAAAATCTGAAGCGGGTCCAAAATGGCGGCTGTCTCCGTAGACTCCGCCATTTCGCGAGTAGGAGTTTATAGAGGCAGCTGAGCGTTTGATTAAACGATTCTGACATAAGGATACATGAAATGTAAAAAACTACTTCGACTCTAACGTAGTATTAAATGGTTGGAGGAGTTACCTCCCGTTACTTGTTTATATTATAATAGATAATTAATGTAAATATTGTAATTAATTGGTCAATTGACTAAAGAATTAAACAAGTATTATTGATAAATGATGTTCTGTTAGAAAATAATAATGGTGTTGCCAAAAGAAAGACAGTCTGTTTTATTTTATCAATATGATATCTGATAACTTATGATCATTGATTAAGTTGAGGTACACGGGGGCAGTACAGCCAACTGACTTGTGTCTTCACTTTGGTACAGAAACCAATTGGTTTATCGATCAAATAGGATTGTGCAAAGTTGCCGTAGTCAGTGACTAGTTAAAGTGTAGCTTTGTGACATTAGCTATAGGTTTGTCATTAGGACAGAGAAGCTCTTACAATGTTAAATCATACTGTGTAAGTATATTGTAGCCACTTGGCTAGAGTTATATAGGCAACTTGGTAAGCAGTTATACACCAGGCAGATGTTAAAGGCTAAATCAAGAGGCACCAGGCAGATAGATGTTGACTTATACAGTCAGTTTTACGAGTATAGTGAGGCAATCATCATATGGCACCAGGCAGGTGCCGGTATTAACTGAAGATATATAATTATACAAAGCACTTGGATCATTTGATTTAAAGACACCAGGCAGGCTTCATATTATTATCTGTATATATTGCATTCAATCATATCCCCAGTAAAAACTCGGTACTCCGAGCATGGACCTACTGACCGCTCAGATCCGACACGTTACAGTAGTACGTTGCAATTGAGTGTCAATCTTAAAACTTAATTTCCGTTTCACTGCTTTAGTGTAACTGGGCTAGATACGACATGTAATGTGTATAACGTGTTACATATACTTTCTTAACGTCAAAATGATTGATTGATTGATTGTGTATTGTTTAACGTCCCTCTCGAGAATTTTTCACTCATATGGAGACGTCACCGTATGCCGGTGAAGGGCTTCAAATTTTGACCTTTACTCGGCACTCAGGGCCATTGAGCAGTGAGGGATCTTTATCGTGCCAACGCCTGCCGCTGACACGGGGCCTCGGTTTTTAAGGTCTCATCCGAAGGACCCGCAACTTTCACTTCAAAGTGCTGAGCGCATGGCGAAGGAACAGTTGCTACCCACTTTAACGACTAGGTCAGTCGCGGCCGAGATACGAACTCACGACCTCCCGATCACGGAGCGAGCGCTCTACCGACTGAGCTACCGTGAACGGTAACGTCAAAATGAAATAAAGGCACTAAGAATGTTTTATTTTTAAAATTTAATTGATGCTATCATACCTATCTAATAGAACAGTCCAAAGAAAAGGCGCGAATATTTACTCGTGGCGTTCGGCGCGAAATTATGAATGCTTTTTATAATTCTTAGACAGGTGAACTGTTGCAAAAGTACCGTGGTATACACAAGTATATTTAGAGCAGTACTCCCAATAGCTTAATGGTTAGCGCGTTGGGGATATAAAAGTAAAAAAAAAGCGCATTCACATTGGCGACATGGTTTCAATCCTCCTTGTGACCAAAATTTTGAATCTCTTTTCAGCTCGATTTTATGTGGGTTTCTTTTCCTAAAACGAACGGAAGACCTCTCGTTGCTCGCAACGAGATCGTATCTAGTTATTATTATTTTTCTTACCGATTTTGTGCACGCGATTTCTCGGAAACGGTTGGACCGATTTTCACCAAATTTTCAGATCTGATAGATATTTATCTGAACCTTGTCGGAAATTTTTTGTAAGTACGTCGTCACTTCCGGTCGTGAGATATAGACGATTTACTGATTTTTAGAGGGTCAGCTTGTCCTGAGAACTCCTCCTAAACGACTTAAGATATCGACTTGAGATTTTCAGTGAAGGTAGAGGAAGGATAGTAGATGTGACATTTTACATATAGAGCTTTCCAGGTAAGAAGGCATCGACGCTCGCCTGGGCTCGAAAAATAGCCTCATATACATCTCGCAAAAATTGACACGTTTTCTTTTATATCTTTTTACCTGTTTATATTTTGTTAAAACATATATAATAAACTAGAGCCGAGCTCGTTGCAAAGCAACGAGTAGGTCTTCCGTCCTGTTTGACCGGAAGTAACTTTTATTTAAAAAAAAAAGAGTAATGAAGTCCTAAAATTGGTTAATCCTCCAGATCTATGTTAAGTATAGCAAAATTAAGCCATTCTTTGGTACTTCCGGTTTAACCGGAAGTGACGACGACGGACGGAAAATTAATATTTGAGCTTCTAGTGAGACATGTTACCCAAAAACCTGTCAGAAATGGCAAAAATGTGCATTTTCTGACTACTTCCGGTTCGACCGGAAGTGACGTCGCCGGACGTATTTTGACGACCCCATTAAATTAAGCTTGATATTTTGAACAACTTTGCTTTTTTGATGCATAACAAATTCTCAATACTTTTTGAGATATCTGGAAAAAAAATTTTGGCCCCTCTAGGTCCCTTAATTTAGGGGTCAGCCCTTTTTTCGACATATCATTTGAAAGATCTTCTAATTCTGCACAAATTATGTTCTATATATTTTAACAAAATATTTTTAGTTTAGAAGATAAAAAGAAAAATATGAGTAACTTTTGGTTCTTTTAAGCGTTCTAATTTTTGACCCCTATATAGCGCCATTTTGAATAGAGAAATCGAAAAACAAAAACCGATGTGCACAACTTCAATCCTTTTATTATCTAAAATCAGTAGAATTTCTGCTCCAGCTTTAGCCGTCTCTGAGCCTTTGTCTGGAAACGAAAGCCTATAAATTTTCTCTTAAAGGGAAATAACTCAAAACCGGAAGTGGCTTTTTGAAATTTTAGACATTAATCTGATAGAATTTATTAACGGCTATAACGTCTGAAAATTTGATCGAAATCCGTTGAGAAATGAGCGAGATATGAGGCCTCAAAGGTGCGGTCTAGGAAGCAGAAGAAAAAAAAAGAATAATAATCTTTACCAACAGAATCAGAGAAGGTCTTCCGTTGGAAACGGAAGACCTTAAAAATGTGCAACATAGTAAGACCTTTCATTTGATACCAACTAAACGGGGTTAGTCCTTCAAATTAGGGGCATAGAGGGGCCAAAAGTCTCTCGTCTTTAACTTTTTTGTTTTTCAATATTTTCAAATTATATTAGTATAGTTGATAGAAATATTTCTTATTAGGCTGAATATATAATTCGTTTGTAAATTCATAAATTCAAACTCGAGATATTATTTAACATTCAAAAATCTGAAGTGGAACAAAATGGCGGCGGTCTCTGTCAATTCCGACATTTCGCAATAGCGGTTAACAGAGGCAGCCCAGCGTTTGCTTGAACGAAAGTAACATAAGGAGCAATGAAATGTGTAGGGATACTTGTATTGTCACGTCGTAGGTCCGTTGCAATTCTGTGTCAAACTACATTCATAATCCAAGGTCTCCTTACAAGTCTTCTTTAATTGGTTTTGGTTGTTTCTCAAAGTAGAAAAAAGAAAAGAATTAATGTGCAAATTAAGTACGCATTGATGATATTATCTAAATTAAAAGGGTTTAATCAAAAGAGAAAAGGCATGATTCCATGATGTTTTATCAAAGATCATAGTCAAAGTCATATCTCATCTTATCGAAAATTCGGACGGAAGACCTACTCGTTGCTCGCAACGAGATCGCATCTAGTTATTATTAAGGTCTTACGTCTTCAGCGGAA
>NW_026924286.1:0-23834 GCF_032062105.1 Saccostrea cuccullata
GCTGGTTTCCCTTTGGTTTCTGGCTGAGGTTGTAGACGTGTAGACGAATAACTCTCGACAGATGTCATTTATAAAGATTAAACTGGGTTCCTGAAGAATTATGTCAGAGAAATATGTAAAACCCAAGATTTTATCTGTTTTTCTAAAAAAAAAAAACTCCTTCTAAAATACACGAAAATCTTATGGAATTTCAAACTGCTGCATCGTTTTTCATAAGTGTTTTTAAAGCAAATTAAATGACAACTTTTTTCATTTTTCTTGGATGCTGTTTTCAACCTGACGTTTTTTTAAAAAAGTGAACTCGTTTTGTTTTATATTAAATATAATGTGTTTAGTTGCAAAATTATATTTAAGAACTGCTTCTAAAAACAAAAATTTCAAAAACTTACTTTTAATTTTCTTTTTCCTTTTTTTTTTAATTGCAATCATAGTATGACCCATTCAAAATATGTTTCCTTTCGAAAAATAATTGTATTTGCATTGAAAATATCCTAACTTACATTGTATGCATACATTCGTTGATTTGAGAAAATTAATTATAGTTTTCATGTTTTATTTTTCGAGGAAAAAACAGAGAATAAATACGGATACTGTAAAATCATTCATTTTGATCGTATAGTTCTACTTTTTCTTTGTTTTCGAAGCATTAAAAGACTCACAAATCCGTGTCCAAAACGAAATGTGAATTGTCATAAACATGTAACTACTAATCTATTTATTTGTTTGAATGATTTTCATCAGATAATGAAAATTTTAACCCGCGAAGATACGTGTTTCTATAAAGTGTAAACCACCTCATCCGAAGCGTGTTAATTTAAAAGCTACATGAAGGGTAAACTTTTTTTGGCATTAGTCTTTCAAAACTGACACTATATGCAGTATGTTTGCAGAATCCCCCCCCCAAATGCTACACAAGGTGAAATTGATTACATGTACTGCAAATTATTAAATAAACGCGTCTTCAAGTTGTTCTATTAGAAAATAAGAAAACCCCCAAAACAGAAATAATTCAATAATATGTTTTGTGATGCAACTGTTAGGGCTCGCGCAGATTATATATGCCGAAAACCATCAAACCATCGTAGCCTACTTTTTTAACCGTATCTACATGTACACATTAAACAGCAAATTAAGACTCGAGCACTGCCTCAACTAAAAGTTGCTCTGCAAAACTGGATTTAAAAAATGCAAAACGTTTGTGAATTAAAGTGCCTTTACATTATTATGTACCTATTATATCAGTCATTTGAACAAGTGTTCTACGATAACTGCAGTTCCGCTCTATTGATATTCATGTACATGCATGTAGTTTGGGTACGTTCCAACTTGAAGATAATTTTGAAAAATGGCTTTTATAAAATCTAACAAAAGTGATTTTTTTTTTATTTTGTCATCTATATTTAATTCCTGCAAAAGAGATGAATAACTATCATCATGAAACAGTTTGTTTGTGATAAATTGCGACGATAACCAACTGATTATACTGCTTTGGAAAAAAATTATATGGATCCGAAAATTTTCTCTTGACTTATCGTTACACATTGCTTAAAACGAGCAATGGATCCGGACTTCTAAGATTTTTTTCCTCAATCAAAACACTATTTTATAAAACCCTTTTTAATGTGTATGTACTAAAATGTCTTATCAATTTCGATGTTGCCATTTCAACAAGTGTCTTATCTTTTTTAGTAACGCGAGAACATAATTTTTATCAGCCTTTTTGCAATTACGATAACTGCAGTTCCGCTCTATTGATATTCATGTACATGTATGCACATGTAGTTTGGGAAAGTTTCAACTTGAAGATAATTTTTGATAAATGGCTTTTATTATATTTGATAAAAAATGATTTTTTTTTAATTTGTCATCTATATTAAATTCCTGCAAAAGAGCTGAATCACTATCATCATGAAACAGTCTTTTTGCGATCAATTGTGGGTATCAGCATTATACTGCGGAACAAATTATTCGGATCCAAATTTTCTCTTCGACTTTTGTCACATTGCTTTAAGAGCCAACCGGACTTGCAATCAATTTTTATTCATAAAAAACACTATTAATAAGTCCCTTTTAGTTGTTTTTGTTCTAAAACATCTCTTTCAATTTAGATTTTAGATGTTGATGTAAAATTGGAAACATTCTGTCTAAATCTGTATAATAAACACACGTACACTAGGAAATGGTCCGTTTAAATTACAATACTTAATACAACGCCCGTTACAATTTCAATTGCTTCCTTTCTTATTTTAATTATTATTTTACGCTGTAGTTTATTTTCTGTGACCTATTCTATTTGAGTTTGACAATTTGATTGATAATTTAAAAACTCTCACTAATTGGTTCCTTGACTTTATGCTACAACAATCAATGATTATGTAATAATATAAATTATTTTGATAATACTCGTTTCCGGAAAATGTAGCTTAAAAAGATAATTATAAAAAGCAGATCTTTTTTTGGTTTATTGACGCATTAAGTGCACAAATAAAATAGTGTTTATAATTGATACTTTTTGCAAATATATCACACCTTTTCTTAGATTTCCCATTTTGTGGGTGGAACAAATTCACTGAAAAGAAGAATTATGTATTCTCTGAATAAACTGCAAAATATGAATTTTTTGAAAATTAAACTTGACGTTAAATGTCGGACTAGACGCACATACATGTAGAAGGTTTCAAGAATTCACACAAAAAGATTTCCTTGTGACAAGACCTTCCTGTGGGTATACCAACCTTTTCACCCTGGCCTTTTGAGTTTGACAATTAATTTGAGAAAAAAGAAATGACACAAGTACATTATATTTCTAACATCAACATGAAGAGATACTTAGTGCTTTCATTTGTCGGAAAAAAATCCTCTGAGAGTCCAAGTTTGGAAATAAGTTGTGAAACTGCAATGTTCTTGATATTAATGAAAAATATTTGAAAATGAAGAAACTCTTATGTTAAATTCTTTATTATACCCCCTCCCTTCAAAAGCAGTGGTCGTCCTCGTGGACCAGCGTCTGCTCTGAAAGTCGCGAAGTAAGGATTTTCATTATATAATTAAATAAGTTTGGATGGAGACCGGTCTTTGGATGGATATAAACCTGTCCCGTGTCGAAAAAAAATGGCCCTCAATGCCGAGTATAGCAAAATTTGCAGCTCTTGCAAGTGGTGGCGTATGATGAAAACAATCAACAGCAGTTTTAAAGAAGGGTGTCCGGTTTTGGCAAGTATTTTGGGTACGCATTCTCATGACGCCAGACGTCCTTTACCAAGAAATGAAATTTGACGAGAATCAAAATTAATTTAATACAGTTAAATTTTATAGAGGTGTTTGTTTTATTTCTTAAGATGGACTTAAGTATTTTCTTTTCGAAATTCGGAAGAAAAACCATGAATAGGAACAAAGAAATGAAGGATTTCCATCCCTAATGAGACCTAATTCTCTATCCTTTGATATCTATCACCTATATAATACTCTGATATTAATTCCAAGCATTTTACAGTAGAAAAGGATTTATCAAGAGAAAGTTTCAAAAATGTAATTAACTTAGCAGTAATTAATTCACAGAAATTGCATTGAAGTCTGGAGAGAAGCGATTTTTAAAAAATAAAAATTCAAATGACAGCAATATTAATAAATTCTGCGGTGGAAAGATGCATTTAAATCATTAAAAATAGAATGACAAAAAACAAGTTTTTTACCTCGCACATTTTGTAAAATTGATTTTTATCACTTAAAAAGAGGGAGATAACTCTTCAATGAAGGTCAAGGTCATAAATTAAGACATGTTCCATTCCATGCTAATTGTAATAAATTGAAAATATGTCTAAATGCACTGTGTATTCAACCTTTACACATCTGTTACATGTATGCATTCAAATTCCTTGAATCTGAGGCTATTAGGGATGGAATATCTTAAACCAAATTTTATTAAATAATTTGATTTCCTCCCTATTTACTGAAAATTATTATTAATTTAACAAAAATTTAATCATTTGTTCTCTTTTCAGTATATCCTGGTTATGACACTAAGATATACGGAACATGTAATGCATTTCCTTCCGACATGCATGTTTTAATTTGCACCACTTATCATTGCTTTCTACAAGGTCATATTTAATTACTTTTTCAATGTAAAATTTTTAAAAATGTGTTAACTTGGTTTATTTTTCAAAATCAGATTTTATTTGTGTGATCTCTTTACATTCAAGCTACATGTATATACATTTTGGAATATTTATGGGAGTGAATCAAAAGACGCTGACATATATTCAAGTCATTTGCAGATTCTTATTTTCAATGAAATTGACTTTAAGTTACGGTTTTATTCATTCTCTTAAATATACATGTACTTATAATAGAATAACTTAAATATGAAGGATATGGAGATAATGAACAGCATTCAATATCAAAGTCTATAAAATACAAAATAGGAACAGAGCAAACACGGACTTCACGAAACATCAGAGAATGGATCAGGTGCCAAAAAGTTTTTAGCTTTTTGCAAGGGTTTGTACAGTTCGAGTAAACTTGAAGGAATCGATCTCTCTCTGATCGTGTAGAAGTAAAAACACGCGTTAGGTGTAACCTTATATCCATAATTGCTTAATATCTCATTGTGCTTTGCGTGATGTCTTAATTATACCCCTGCTTGAAAAATGTCTGAGTGTACGTCCATCTGTTCGTCTGGTAGGGTTTGGGGTTCCCATCTCTTATTCGCAACTCCTCTTATACCACTGAATGGAATTTAATGAAACTTTTACAGAATATTTATCATACTTTTACAGAATTTTTGTTGTAAAGTGCCATTGTGCACCTCATATTTTACGTTTTGATTGGACACATATTTTAGGTTTCCCAAAAGGACAACGCCATTCTTTCTATAATATTGAAGGGTTCCCTTCTCTTATTCGCAACTCCTCCTATTCCACTGAAACTTGAGGACCTATAAGCAGTGAGCTCACTAACTGATACCCCGACTCCCATATGGTGATTATAATGGCGAAGTCCATGTTTTGCTCTAGGAGGCCCGAAATAAGTGTTAGATAATAAAAGTAAAAGAGTAGGTTCACAATGGCCTACTGTTAAAAAGAATATGTGAAAAAAATCTTTGAATTTTATTCAGTGGTAAAGGAGGAGCTGGAAGAGATTGTTGACAATATTAACGAAAACGTTAACGCATTTGTTTTAACGGGATTAAACCTGATCACGATATCCTTCACGTGATTATGGCACGTTAAGATCTTATACGGACGCACACGCATGATTCTTCCACGCAAAATGTTATTATTTAGGAATCGATATTTCTGATATACGGCTTTATATTTATTTTAAATTCAAGGAATATTTAATAAATATATTATATCATCGATGAATAAAAAAACGGAAATTATTTCTGGTACTAATATGTAAGATTTTTTTTTATTATTTTAGATAATAAATAATTATTTAGATAATTTTTAAGAAAACAGATTTTTTTTTTTCTATTGTGATTTTAAGCGTGTGACCGTAAAATTTGATTGAATTGGATTTCATAATATGTAGAAATACGATATGGGGAAAAAATCTTTATGCATAATGTCTTAACTTAAAAGTTATATCTATATGTTTTCATTACTTCAAAATGTTTATGAATCTCCCATGAAAAACGACATTGCAAATTATTGTTTTATTTACATTAAAAATTAATTAAAATAAGAACAGGAGATAAACATTGTTAAACAAAACCCCGAAAATCATGCGCGTACGTGCATGTACATTTATACTAAACATTTATGTAATTTTGAAAAATATTTATTTATTTGTAAAAAATTTCTTTTTGATTATTTAAAAATTAAAAAAAAAATCTTACCACAATTAGCAGCAAACAAGAATGATCTTCAGAAAAATAGAGTAAAACATCTTAGTACGGTTTATCAATAAGTTATGCTATTTGACGAGAACATAATATTGTACGACTTACTATATTGCTTGTTTACAAGCGATAGTTAGTTCGTTCCGCACTCAATTATGTAAACTGCACATCATTCCTTTTATTTGGATTAAAAATAAAATATAAACGAAATACTTGTTTCACAGATAACATTCCGATAAAAACTTACAAAAGAAATTTACACGTTTCTAAACGCACGTTCACGCACGATTAAAACCGCAAAGACTAAGATCTGTTACACGCACGATCTCCACGTTAAAACGAACGATCACGAACGAAACACGATTGGTTTGTCAACAATGCAGCCACTGTAAAGGAAGAGTTGCGGATGAGAGATTGGAACCCTTCAATATTAAAGAATGAAAGATAGTGTCCATGTTTTGCTATGGGAAACTCAAATACGTGTCGGATCAAAAAGTAAAATAGGAGGTCAAAATGGCACTATGTTATAAACTTAAAGATTCTGAAAAAGTTTAATAAATTAGAGGATTGTTGATAAGAGATGGGTATCCAAAAGCATAACAGACGGAAGGACGGATGGACATCCCGATCACTATATTCCCTCCCACTTTTCAAGCGGGAGGGGGATATAAAATACGATATTAAAAAAAATCTTTATAGCATAATGTCATTGTGACTTCCCGTCTTACTTTGTGATCTGACATTTATTATGAGTCCTACAGAGCAAAACATGAATTTTGCCATTATAATCATAATTGAACTCAGTGTTCATAGTACCTTTAGTTTATATTTAACAGCAATGAGATTTTGTAAAAATTATTTCGCAAAAAAATGTTTTTGTTCAAATTGAGAGAGAGAGAGAGAGAGAGAGAGAGAGAGAGAGAGAGAGAGAGAGAGAGAGAGAGAGAGAGAGAGAGAGAGAAGAAAAAAGGGAATGAAAGAAAATTAAAAGTTTATTTTTGTTATCTAAAAACTTGAAGTAGTATTTTAATGGAGTGTAAATAAAATTAGAAAAGGTCTTAATTTTTTTTACATTACACAGAAATATGGTATTTTGAGGGTACAAAAGAATTTTATTTATATACGTAATAATATTCCTTTACATGCGTTCCTTAAGTTACAGTATACATGTACCTGTCCAACAGTAATTCAATGTTTTTAAGGACTTGGTGAAACTAACTTAGAAGTATGAAATGTATTTATAACTTATTATAAAAAGTAGTTATAGAATGTTAATTGTATATTAAAAAAAACATTAAAGAGTTTATGAAGCTGCATGTTAGTCATATTTCTTATTCGACAGTCAAAAGTAAATGAGAATTCATTTTGTGTCCATACATAATGGATTTAAAGGTTTCTTGAAAATAACAAAATTTTAATCGTAAAAAGATTGGAACAGAAGCAGGTATTTACTTTGAATACACAATAAATTTAACTTGAACACATTTATTGAAAAAGTCAAAAGGATCGGACACAATTTTAGAAACTTTGATAGTCTTCTGCTTAATAAATAATAAACAATAAATATAGATATTTGAACACATTTCAATAGACAACGTGTAAAGAAAATATTGAAAATTAAAAAAAATATGGTAGCCCATGTTTTTGTTTAAAAGATTATAATAAACAAAAATGAGAACGATGATAATAAATGTTATGGTTAGAACAATTTTCACTTTCACAACAATTTGTTCAGAACAAGTCATCCCATGTTATACCAAAAAATGTCAACTTAAGAACACACGACGTCAAATAAAAAAAAACAAAAAACAATGCCAGTAAAAGATTTCGAGAAATGTTTCGGATATAAAAATGATTTAAAGAACTACGTATCACTATCAATCTCTTTAATTAGTATTTGCCACCATACATTGAAGCCACTTTTTATAAAACTGAAAATATTTTAGCTAATGTGCATATGTCTATTTTTATTTTTATGCCCCCATAATCGAATACCAGTATTCGGAATACATGTACATAGTTTTTGGCCTGTCTTTCCATCTTTTATTTATCTGTTTGTCATTTTCCGCAAAAATCTTTAACCTTGTAAATAACATTTGAATTGGTGGGGTTATAGATTTTATATTTCCCAAGTGTATTTTTGTGACAAGACCTTTCTTTGGGTACCACCAAATTTGAAATAGTGACATTGACCTTGGATTTTGACACGCTTTTACCATAAATTAAAATTTTACCTTGGCCACAACTTTTAAATAGTTAGTCTTGATCTTTAAATTCATACTTCACATAATTATGTTATTCACTGTGACTATATACCTTTCAAATGGTATAAATATTTTTTTACCTTGACCTTGGAGTTTGACCAACTTTAAAAAACTTGGTTATAAATTTTGAACAGTTACTGTAAATCACTTTTATTCGTGAGAACTTTATTTTCGTTGAATTACGCGAGGGCATGTACTCGCTAAATTATCATTCTCGTTTTTTATTTTTCCTTAAGATAAGAGAGAGCAATAGCCAAAATCCGTGAAAATTTTGTCTCGCATCTAAGAGTCAAAGACAGTTTTGCGAAAATATGGTGATCTACAGTAGTATAAGGACTTTCGAATTTCACAGATGTATTCTTTGTGACAAGACTTCCTTTGGATATCAACAACTTGGACCTTTTAGCTTTTAACTTGTACATGTAGTTTAACTTGCATTTGAGAAACTTCAACCCTCGCTATAAGCTACCATGCAGGGGTATCAGTGTTTCTCAAACACATCTTGTTCTATCAATTTATGTATAAAAGTATAATTGTTGTAAAGCTAAATTTCTACCAATCCCACATAATTCGATTTTACATCTTTATACAGATGGGTTCTATTCAAAACCTCTACATAAATAATGCTTCCATTTGATAATTTAAAAATTTCTCCTAGTTCCATTGGTTGAATTAAACGCTCTTCTACATGTATTTCCGGGGAGCATGACCAGTCTTTTTGCAATAACGTCCTTCGTCCTAAATATTGATCCTCGCAGGTAACCCGGACAAAGTTTTTGGTGCGTTTGGTACAAACATTTCTACCAGCCTGTATGGTCAAATCGACGATTATCCTAAACCAACCCGGATTTCCTATGACAATTGTTGTTTTTAATTGTTCATATATATCATTCACTTTAATCAGTGGCAGTGTTCCAAAGTCATCTGAAATTAAATAGGATATTTATTTTTAGTTACCCAAGAAATACACATAAAGGAAGCCAGCTTTAAAATAGTGATTGCTTGCCCTCTCCTCACCCAGGATGAAAAAAATGGGTCTTAAGTTAAAGGGGATTATAATTCTCTTGAAATTTTCGACTTCACCGCTGGTTTTTCAAAATATTTTCTCCGTAATGCATAAAAAAAATTGTGTCCTAGAAGTTGAATAAGGTTTCAGTTGGGTCATTTTAATTAGTCGGTTGAAAGAAGGCAAGAGCACATTAAAAAAAAAATCACATAAAAGATACATTGAATTGTGATTGTTATTATTTTATATACATACGTTTGTCTTTAGATAAATTTAGGTCAACATAATACGAATTAAAGGAGAATTTCCTTTTCTTTAAGAACTTTCCAGCTGTTAATATCTAAAATAAAAAAATCAAATGTGTTTATATAAATAATTGCCCACTGCATAACGGGAAAAAAATCATAAAAAAGCAGTACAAAATAAGAGAATAAGAAAGAATTATTAATAATAAAAATTTCTTACCTCTTTAGCAAGCAATTCCAAGGAGAGCTCAATATTCCTACAAAAGAACTCATTCTTTCCAAATAGAACTCTTATCACCTCTCTCTGACATGAAACGCATTTTCTAGTTATGCAAATGACTGAAGAAGAATTGGTCTGCTGAAGCTTTTGGGATAAAAAATTGGGTTGTCCCTTTTCAAACACAGGCTTAGTCCAGACTTCTGTTTGTTGAGTTTTGTAAAATGTTAAGAGGGTCCATGTGATGAGACCAACGAAAATCAAATGAAACACAATGGAGACCAGTAAACACAACTTTAACCATACCCCTCTGCACAATTTTCTACCAGATACGCTTGGTACGACAATTGTATGGTTTTGTATTTCATTTAACGCACCTACAGGGTAGATTGAAACTGGATTGTGCACTTGCACGTTAGTGGGATAGCTGTATGGGGTAGAAAAGTAGCTTGATGTCATGCTGAAATTTTAACCTTGTTACTTTCCTTAACAAAAGTCACATAGAATAGTTTTCTGTATGGAAATGTTTATATACTAGTATGTTCAAATACTGTGGGGTTTCCTATTTTTTTAGACTATGGTTTTCACTGTGAACAAAAATGTCCCAAAAAAAAAAAACAAAACAATGACGTGCATATTTTTATGCATACTAATTATATTGATATGATAAACATGAAATGCATTATAAAGATATGATATGATTTGAAAAAAAGGAAATATTTCATTCTATGAATTCATACACCAGCACATTTACAGTATTTCTTCCTCGTAAAAAAAATAATGCTATTATAATATCTTACAAGTACATGTACACGTAGTAGCAATGTTGAGAATTAACTAATTTGAATTAGATTATTTGTTAACTCTTATTCTCCAAATAATTTTGCAATTCTATTATTTGAGAGAGAATTAGTTAATGCAAAATACGTGCATATATAATTATCAAAAGATAATTTTATCTACTAGTATTTTCTCTTTACTTCATTTAAAGTTTCTTTGTCTTTTTTTTCAATTTTCCATGTAAAAATATAACTGATTATAAGTAATGAATTTCATAAAGTAGTTATCTTTTTTGTCTTCCTCTTTCGAGAAAGCGATGGGACATTTAATATACTCCGTCTGTCAGTCCGTCCGTGTGTCACAAAGACTTTAAATTTGGTCATACATGTAGCTTTCAAATGAAAAGAGATAAGGGTTTTTATATTACACAGTCATGTGAACTACCTGTGACAAGATATTTTCATATTTACTTTGATTTTTGACCCCTTGATCTTGAGGTTTTAGCAACTTTTCAAAACTTTAAACATTACAGTAACATTATATATGCCATAACCTTTAAAAGAGACAATTCAGGGATTTCATGTTAAACATGAGTATTGCCTGTGGCAAGAATACACTATGAATTTGTCCCCGTGGCCTTGACCTTGAAGTTTGACTTTTCAAAAATGTTATCTACCTTATTTCTTTTGATAGAGAAGATATGGGGCTTTCTTATTACACATGTGCATTGCCAGTAACAAGATGTTTCCGAGCATGCTTGACTTTCTTTCTCCTTCACCTTGATGTTTGACTTAATTTAAAAAAAAATAACTTTGGTAATTCTTTGGAATGGCATATGACAGAGCGTTCATATTTGACACAATATACCATACATATAATTATTTACATTACACATGTTTTGTGCATATAAAGTGAATGGAAATTTATTGCATTTAAAACACCATAACACGCAGAGGCCTAGGTTTCAAAAGGTTAAAGCACGCGTTTTATTTTGACTTCACAGTCGTTGAACGCCAATGAAATACAACGTCATACGCGAAAGTCAAAATTCACGCTCGCATTGATCAGAAGCTGTTACGTTGGCTCTTCTATTCACTGTAGCTTTCATTATGCATAATACAAAGGTTTTTAAATATAAATCACATTTGCAGTCAAGGTAGAGAGCGAAAAATGAAAATATAAGAAAAGAATTCTTATTTTTTGAAAGATAGTATCATAACTGCAACGGTAATTGCAAACAAATTTTCATAACACGCGTTATTAAGTTTTTTTGCACACACCGTTGCAGTTTATTTGAAACTATATCTTTCAAAAAATAGGAGTTCCTTGCATAATTAATGTCATCCTATCAACTAAGTTTTATTTTTCTGTAAAGTTATTCTAAACATCTGGCTACAGGAAAATGTTATAACTAGTACGTAAGACCTCCTTTAAAATGACGTTTTCTTGTTCTCTCCCAGCTAGGGCTAAAATTATTGGGTCGGTAGGTAAGTAGGGAAATCTTTTCTCCAGAAAATTTCAATATATTTGTTGACGAGATATTAAGAGGGGAAAAAGAAGAAAAGTTTGTGAGGCAATGTTCACAAGTAATACTCTCGCTCTGATGTGAACATACAGTATCATGTAAATATACAAGTTAAGTTACGGGCAGATACACAGATAAAGAGGAAGTTGACATAAGATTCATATAAAAATAAATACAACCATATTGCATGCCTCAACTAAGGATGTGCTAGAATTTCAAGCATCTGCGATGAGAAGTTGTTGAGAAACTGCGACGAAAATTTGTTATGTACGAAACGGATCCGGACAGATGCGCGGATAACAGGAAGTTTACATCCTATTTTAACAAAAATGAACCCCACTATATGGCATGCCTCAGAAAAGATTGTGTTCAAATTTCAAGCATCTGCAATGAATAGTTGCTTAGAAAACTGCGACCGAAATTTGTTACGGAGATACACGCGGGCGCACACACAATTTAATGGAATACTGTAAAACAACTTTTATTCGCGTGCGAGAATTTTTCGCGAAGTTCGCGAGAGCCTCGTAATTGCGAATATTTCTCGCCGCGAACCTTTCCTGAAAGTCTCTGTGTCCATTAACAACAGATTTTTAAAAAAATCTTAATCGCGAAAATTAATCGTCGCGAAGTAGTTAACCCCTGGTAAATTGCAAAATAAAGCCGTCGCGAATGAAAGTTGGTTAATAAATACGGTATTTTTTATTAACAGGAAAAAGGTCAAAGGCACATAAAGGATGTTTATGTAGCACTGTGCGAGGTTTGTCCGGAAAAATTGTGTACAAAGCGATTTTCTCTAGAATAATGGACGCACTAAGTTGAAATTTTCAGTGAATGTCTATTCATCATATATAAGGGCATCATAACTTTTGGATGAAATATAGACAAAAATAAAGATTGTATTGTGCTTGAATGTGCACCGGGTACGGTCCCACGACGCACGGTCAAAAAACGAAGGTTTTATTCTAGAGTATATAAAGAAAGATCGATTGAATGATTGCAATTGTATATTCAATTTGTTTAACGTCCCTCTCGAGACTTTTTCACTCATGTGGAGACGCCACCACTTACCGGTGGAGAGCTGAAAGTTTTGTCCAATACTCGGCTCTCAAGACCATTAAGCAGGGAGGGATCTTTATTGTGGCAGTACCTACTGCAACACGGGATCTCGGTTTAAACGGTCTCATCCGAAGGACCGGAATCCACGTCCCACAGTGGGCTTCGAACCCACGACGTATGGATCAAACTTCTTGCTCCGCGACTATAGAGTAGACGCTCTAAGCACTGCTCCACGCGGGCGACATATAACGAAAGAAAACATGCATACAGGTATCTTTAAAAGTCTAAAAATGGTAAATAAAGTTTATGGAAATTAAGTCCTCATATTTTTGGGATCAAAATGCGCGTGTACATGCTTGACATTGCGATACATCTGTTCTTCTGACATGATGCTTCCTAGAGTGTAGGCAAAGGTCAATGTTTCCCCCACACAATTTATGTTTATGGAATATGCAATAGTTTCGAACTAAATATTTCCGAATTTGAAAAAGTAAACAATAAAAAGCGCAATTATTCTCTCTATTTTAAAAGTTAAATCACTTGATTTCAGGAAATACATACTTTGGCCATGCGTTAAACACTTGAAAGCAATATTTATATACAAATTAAGTTCTATTCATTACATTGATTTTATTTTGGTTTAAATAGGAGCAGGTCGTGTTTACGCCACAAGTTTATTTTGAGATGGATTATATGTGGGTTTATGATTGAAAACCTGAATTGTATCAAACAACGAACAATACAAATGTGCTAAAGATCTGCATTGACCTCCTGAACTAGTTGATTTAATGGAATTAAAACATGCAAGTTATCGTTTCTAATTTCTAACAATTAAATTATAAATCATTCAATTTTTAATTTTCCCAAGGCAATGGGATGGGAGTGCCTTAGCAATGAAATAACTCCCTATGGCCCCGTCGTCCTTTTTTAAAACGCAACCCCTTCTCACCCCACTCTAGATCGTATATGTTCTTTTTTCTTCAAGCGGAGAATACAGCATTAGCTTGTTGGACTTTTAATTCAAAGTGTTCAATACTAGTATGTCATGATTTATTACAAACGTCTTGTAAAACAAACTATTATGTAGTAATTACAATGCTTTTTTTAAATAAAGAATAAGATTAAAATCATTATTTTTGTCTTAATCTAAAATAATTTGACAAAAAATATATCAGAAGAATAGATTTCAAAAAAGTTATTATGAAAATAATGATATGGAGAAGTGCAGTTACATGTACTAGCTTTTCCTACTGCAATTTGATTGCAAAGCGGTTTGTCAAGTATCCTGCTTTGGTACAACGCAAGATGTAATAAACCGGGATTATTTCATTTTGCGTTTTTCATTTTGCGTAGAAATCAAAGCAGAATGTAATACCGCAAAGTGCAACAGCACACCTTTTAGGATTATTACATTTTGCGTCCAGTTCAAACGCAAAATGTAGTAACACAAAATGCAATAACACGATTTTTGAATTATTACATTTTGTGTTGTTACATTTTGCATCGAGATTAAGCAAAATACAAGAACGCAAAATGTAATAACACATTTTTTCAGTAAGGTTGAGTATAACTTTCAATTACATAGTGCGCGAAGAAAAGAAATGCAAAAGAAGAACAAAACAAAAGGGTAAACAATTATGCTAATTCTTAAAATAGATATGATTTTTTATCTCTTGGTTTCATTAGCTATATTTATCTAAATCAGTTAAATATTCAAATCAAAGCTGTTGCAAATTAGACACCTGCGTGTGGGAACGGGTTATTGTTGTTGGGGTGGTACATTTTGTTGTCCAGTGTGCCTTTGCTACTTGATTGACAAATGCAATGAATAAAAATCTTTTAATTTGTAAATATATAGCATAGCAAGGAGGGTGGTTTATTGACAATTATGATTCCTTGCTGTTTTGAAAACTCTCTCTCTCTTTCTCTCTCCAATGATAAAATGGGTTATTTCTGCTTATCCATAGTAATACAATGATCAACATACGAAGTATACACCAGACCCCATCCCTGATCCTCCTCTCTAGACACTCACATTTACCCTTCTAATTTGCTAACCAATGCGCACTTGCTGAATATCTATATCAAGAGTTTTTAATGGTCCTGTGGTCAATCTTTTGTAATTAAAAATGTTATTGGTTAGATATTAAATAAAACTGATCTATATAATAAAGGGCATGTCAATCAATGCTAAATTTATGATTTATTTATACAGTGTATTCATTAAAAATGTCAGACACAGAATCAGAATTAGAAAAAAAAGACACGTTTAGATTTAGTAATGTCTGTAAAAGCTGTTGGCCTCATAGTCATAGTTCAACTACTTCGTAAAGTGAGTTTTCACATGTTATATATTAAAGTCAATTTTATCAATTTTTGCGTTTAACACAATCAAAAAAAGCGATTATATTTTTTGTTTTATTACATACTGATTTATTACAGTTTGCGTTGTCTTAAAAAAAAAAAAAAAAAACTAATTAACGCAAAATGTAACAACGAAAAAGTACGTAATTACATTCTGCGTTAAGGTAGAAGCTATGTCAGAAAAGTCTTTGTCACAAGATTTTCAAACTTTTCAAAAATGATAAATAAGTACTTGCTTATCAATAAGTTAAAGCTCATGATATGTTTTCTTATTTCTAAATGTAGTACAGCCTGTGAAAATTGAAATGGTGTACGAAATCTAATACTACGACTACACTTTTTCACTTTTTAGGGGTACTTGTAAAGAAGAGAATATGAATCAAAGTATTGAAAGAACTGCAAGCCGTGCTTTAATTGCTCTTACTAGTATATGTTTGATCCGAAATTAGTACATATTTAATTTTTTCCCTTTGGTCGTTGATTTTTAACAGGTAGAGTTTGTCTGATTATGATTAAAAAAATATCCCATATACACATGTACCAGTAATTATATTAACAGTCCATACCCCAAGAAATGTTAAGATTTTAAGAGTCAAAATCAGCAAGCATCGAGCATTGAATGGAAAGTCAAAATTTTATTTTTTCAAAAGCTTTTGTTATATAAAATATTTTGTCCTACCTAATGCTAAAACACAATTTCAAAATTTTTTTTGGAACGTATGAAGGGACTAGTATCCAAGGAAATTCATTTCCTTAGCAACGGGTTCATAAATCCTTATGAAAATCAATGATTTTTAGACATTTTTCTATGAATATGTTTTCTGAACATAATAAGATAAGGTATTTTGGTTATTTTATTTGTTAAAAGAAGGAATTACTTTATTCTTCCAAAACAAAAAAATTTCTGTGGTGATATTGTTGCCATGACAACGGGAAACGAACATGGCGTCAATGCTTATTAATTTTGAAAAAAAGTTACATATGTTTATCACTATATACACAAAATCTACAACCACTGCTGGAAAAATGAATGGTGTGATCTTGTTACGGGTTATCTATATGTAATATCTATACAATAAAATTTGCAGGCAACTTAAGTAGAAAAAAGTTACAAATGGTTAAAATGTGTGATAATCTGGCATTTATACTCTTTTTTGAAGGGCTGGTGGTAAATAGAATACATGTACAGTGTCCATTATATTGGTCATATTGGTTCTGATCAATCCATACTCATAATTTTACTATTGTTGATAATAAATGCCCATTCAGTTTCAAAAGGAATTTTATATTCCTCACAAACGAAACTTGGAAAAGGGGGGGGGGGGTAGGAATCACCTTGTTCACCGATCCATATGTATGTAAAATTTTGACTTGTCCATAACATTTCAATGAAGTGCCACTGAAAGTTCATACTTGATATTAAGATTGCTTGTGATTGAGAGATGTGTCAAAAATTTGACTCAAGGTCATTTGAACAAGTTCAAGGTCATTGGTAGAAAAAAGTGCAATCTTTGCCCATTCTGTAACATTCTAATGAAAAGACTTGATTTCATCTCGGGAATTCTTTTTGAGCTGTAGGTTTGTCATGACCTTGACCAAATTAAAGTTCATTTGGACATGTTTGACCTTGACTCAAGGACATAGCTTTTTCAAGGGCACTGCAGTAAAAGTGTACTATATGAGTTTGTGCTCAACACAACGGTTTTACTACTTATGACTTATGATTTGAGTATTTGTCATAGTCATTTTGTATGTATATCTGCACTAGCAAAATTTTAAAAGGTTTCAAATTAATAATTGGACCTTTATTGTGAAAAAAAAACACTGAATGCAATAGCAGAAGGGTTGGTATCATTTTATGAGCTTGCTCACAATAATTCTAGTTTATGAAAGAGAGTCATTATGACAGCTCACATAAGTAAAACCAGGTCAATCAGGCATGTAGCATCAGGTTTGGGTTGGGTAGGGGGGATGATCTCCCCCACCCAACTTTTTTTCTCAACATAACCTGATGTTTACCCCCACCCCCACCGAGTTTGGAGAATTTCCCAACTTTTTTGCAGTTTTTTTAATGCCTACCCCACAACATGCACTGAAAAAAAACTAGTTTAAGTACTAAGAAGACTAGTAAATTTACTGTCCATACAATCACTACCTTAAAAGTAGTTTTACTGGGTATTGATTAAATTTACTAGATAAGATTAGTAAATCTAGAATTCATAAGTAACTTTCACTAGGTATTTAAGTATCTATACAAACCCCGCTCCACTTCTAACTATCTTAGACAGTAAACAGAAAAATTACTAATCACTACAAACGCTTTACGAGGCACACTAGTTAAAATCACTATGTATTTCTTTCAGTGATGCACTTTCAAAAACGATACCATGATGTCTTTGGTATTTAACCGCGTATGATATATTCTCCTACTGTCCTAATTTAGAAACAATATTGCAAGACAGCTAAGACCTCAGTAGCTACTGGTGCCTAAAATAAAAATCTGTAAGGGGTAAATATGTATGAATGTCTACATTTGAACTGACCCTAAAAGAAATTCATTAATAACCCTAATGGGCAATCTTTGAATGGCATATATCGAAATTTTTATTGTACTTATATTTAAAAACATTTTGAAAGCAATGTAGAAATCAGAAGAGAATGACAAATATGAATATTTTATATATACCTTTTGCCACACCATTAAAAAAAATTGTTCGTCGGACCCGCGCGCTCGTATTTAAACAAAACGATACAAAAAATATTAATTTAAATTTCCGGCATCATAGGAATTCTGTGCTATTTTCTGTTTCATTTCCGCTGTATTTATTGTATTTTTAATCTGCTTACTCTGTAAATCAGAAAAAATATAATTGTCCTCTCAAATTTTTTCACGCTCCGCCTAAAAAAAATTGGCCAGAAAAAAGTAATAATATTATTATTTAACCGCTTGCCCGCTTGTACTTTTTATAAATCAAATGTCCGACGAACAAGAAATTAAACTGGTGTGGCCTAATACCTAGAGATACAAAACATAAATTTGAGGAACGTGTCGTCCGACTTTAATCTAGTTCATCATCATCATCATCATCATCATTTTTATTTCACTCACACCAACATCAGTGGTACATGAGGTACAATATAAAAATTAGCGCTCTTTCTTTTTTCTCACAAAAAACATTTTGTCAGTTTTGAAATTAATTAATCATTTAATATTGACCTTGTATTAATTATGATACTTCAAAATGCAGAATATAAAGATATGTTTCAGATTCTTCTACTATCTATTTATGAATCTGCATGCTAAAAATTGATAGTTATTAGATTTACATCAATAAAAAATGCTAACAGACAAACAAAGAGTGTTACTTTTGGATTGAACATTTTTATTTTATCCACTTTCATGAATACAGTGTACAATTTATGGATCTATTTTCTGGATCCCTGAGTCTCCGGTAACATTATCCACTCACTTCCAGCATCAATGGTCTGTACTGTAATGATGTATTCTCATAATGATAATCTGAAAAAGTGATAAAATTAAAATGTAATAATATTATACAGCTTTGCCTTTAGATACTTATACTTAGAACCATTTCTAGTTGAGCTTGAGCAATGATGATGATTGAAAAGCATGTTTATTGGAATCAATTAAATTCCAAGAGATCTCAATGGTTTATCATTTTATTTTAAAATGTTAACGTTTTTACTAAATGTATTATTTACATGTTTTTCCTGTCTAATTCTGTATCGGCTCATCCAATTCTGTTTCTGTTTCTTTCCGAGTTTGACTTCAAAGTACCGAATTTCATTCTAAAAACAAAAGTATACAACACAAAGTTGAGACCGTATTGAATTTAGATATTCTTTGCATTCAAAAAACTTGTAATAAAAAGGTCAATTGGTTCTAGGTTTTGTCAAAACTCTAGATTATGGTTTTCATTTCTTTTCAATAACCCCCCCAAGAAAATATGGAGTATAGATATTCTTTTCATAAATTTACGTGCTTTAAATCTAATGATGCTTATTATTTGAACCTAGTTGACTTAAACTAGTTCAGTGGTACCGGAGAAAATGTTAGCTGAATATGAATTTTCTTTTATAAGTAAATACTTTATGACATCAGCAAATTTTTTTTCAAATTAATTATTCTACTGTGGTATATATACAATTCAGTTACCACTAGTCCACTACATAATACACTTGTCTGTATCACAATACTTCCAAGGCAACCCCCTTTCCTAAACTAAAATATATTAAGTACAGAGTTAACCCCCTGCCCCCCTTTTTTTACGGACGCCATAACAAAGGTCAATCCATTTTACGAATATTTCATTATAGTGTTTTTTATGTGAAAAGCAGGTACATGTATTATCTTAAATGGTAAATAAAGATATCTATTATTATATACAGAATTTTTATTTACCTCGGACCATCACTCAAGTCATAATCATTATAGCTGGTGAGTGACTTGGTTACACACATGCCGTGAATACAACAAATCAAAATTGAACTAAATTCAAATTAAACTTTATGATTTGGGATACAGTTATGTAACTGATCATGACCAACTTTTTCACGCTAGGCCCGCAGAAACAAACTAAGTTGGGGAATTTAATTTCATTTTATCATATCATATTATAGTTTCATATCGGCAATATTATGGGGGGGCATACCCCCTCCTTCTGGTTCCTCAGGTCATGCATAATTTTTTTCTTTTTAGTTATAAAATACTAAAGTAATGCTAACATATATACTAGTAATCAATCAGAATTAAATATTGAAATGTGCAAAAACACCTGCCAAGTGTAACATATTTAACTGCATGGTTAATTTATGTTTTACATTCTTCAGTAACTGTTTTAATGGTAAATTGTAAAAATTGCAGTCACTCACCGTAATTAAGACTCATGAAAACGCCAAAACGGAGGCTCAGACTGCTCCAAGTTTGTAATTTTCTGCTAGTCTTCTGTACATTATTGAAAACAATGTAAGCAAACTACCGTTTATTCCTCCTATGTTAGAGAGCTATACCAAAGGGAAGTAATTTGAAGCAAAAGTGACAGAAAATTATGGATTTAATTCAGTTATCACATATAAATGCTTTAATTGCCTGCAGATTTTTTTTCTTGATTCTTCTAGAACAAATACCGTTTTATATATATTTTATGTTGATAAGCTTTAATGTGGTTGTAGATTTCTTATAGAGTACTTCAAATTTGCAAAATAAACCTCCAAAAACTTGTTTTATTTATCAAAAGGTGAAGAGAATTTCAATAACCAACAGTTGTTAAAATAGAGTATATTTATATAAATAAAATAATAATTTAAAAAGCTTTTTTTAATGACTACAGCAAAACTCGTTTAGTACGAACACGGATATAGCGAATTTACGGATATAGCGAAGTCATTTTGGATCCCCCACCTATATAAATATGATGAATTTCTTATACGGTTATAACGAATTACGGATATAGCGAAGTAATTTCATAGGTCCCAGCGACTTCGTTATAACCGAGTTTTACTGTAGTAATAAAAAAGTATTTGTTTAACCATAACTTCAAGTGTCATGATAAAGTACAAAACACGCTATTTGAAAGGCGCGTGGTTTCCATAGCAACAATGCGAAAAATTATTTTTTGCTTGCCTTTTTCTATCATACCATTTGTTCTGAAAATTTATATATAAGTTATAACAAAATCTTTTTCTATGCCACTTTCCTCATTTGTTAACTAAATGCTCGATGCTTGCTGATTTTGACTCTTAAAATTTAATAAATAATATTTCCAAGAAATTTACGCATATTTTCTATTCAATAAGCATTTTTTCTCAAAATTTAGAATTCAGTCCTGGAATAGTTAAGATAATGCACATATGAATTTAATGGACATTCTTTTAGTTTCAAACAAACCATATTTTTATCGCCAACGATATGTAGAAACACTCTAAAGCGACTTCAAGCATGTTAATTCTTAAAATTCCAATTCACTATACTATTAATTTGCTAAAAATCAAAACAGATTATAACCACTAAAATCGACGAAAACGATATAAAACATGAAACTCTTAAAAATTTCAACATTTCGAAAAGCCAGCGCCATTGAAAATAGTTCGCTTACAACATGTACAATATGCATTTAACAGCGTATGTGCATAAAATGTTATATCACGATTATCTCAATAACGCAAATATCTAATTTCTTTTTCAGTTTAATTCTCAAGCAAAAATGTTGATCAATAACTTTTTCAACGACTGGGATGTTAGAAATATTTGTCTGCATATCGTCTCTCAATGGTACTATTTTGTTTATCGGAAGCCTCTGCTTTGACGCTGTTTGTTTTTTTTTTTTTGTTTACTGTGCTATTTTAGTTAGACTGTCGATCATGATGCCTATAGTCAGGACTTTGCTTTCAGCAAAGCCCTGCTAAAAATCACAAAAATACTTCTTCAAACATAGTCGTTTATAGACTTTATTAACCGAAGAGTATTAAGCAGTACATTTTTCTAGAATAATTTCTTTTTTGTTCAATTCACATAAAAGATAAGTCCACATATTTTTTTTTTAAAAAAAAGGAAACGAATTCTATTTTTCAAGTACATTTTCCACCAATCATTTGTAAATATTTTTTAGAAGTCTTTGTCACAGTATTTTCAATCTTTAATATACCCCCCGCTTCAAAAGCGGGAGGGTATATAGTAATTGGTATTTCCGTCCGTCTGTACGTCCGTCCGTCTGTCTGTCCGTCCGTCTGTTACGCTTTGGGGTACCCATCTCTTATCCGCAACTCCTCTCATACCACTGAAGGAAATTTAATGAAACTTTCACAGAATCTTTATTACATATTGTCATTGTGCACCTCCTATTTTACTTTTTGATCTGACATATTTTTTGGATTTTCCAGAGCAACACATGGATACTGCCAATATATTCATATGGGAAGCGGGGGGTATCATTTAGTGAGCTCATTGCTCACAGTACCTCTAGTTTATGTCAAGATCTGCTGACCTAGTAAATGAAAGGTGCCTACAGATTTCTCTAATTCAAGAAATAAGCTGTCATTAAGCTTTATAACCAAAAAATACGCGGGTTGTCTGGTAAAATCGTGGACAAAGCGGTTTTCTCGAAAAATAGTGGGCGCCTTAAGCTGAAATTTTCAGTTAATGTTATTTACATGTAACATATTTAAGTTCAATTTGTTATTTTTAGTAGTACGTATATACGTATATAGACCAAAATAAAGATTTTCTTATGCTTGAATGTACAGCAAAACTCGTTTAGTATGAACACGGATATAGCGAATTTACGGATATAGCGAAGTCATTTTGGATCCCCAGCTATATAAATTTAATGAATTTCTTATACGGTTATAACGAATTACGGATATAGCGAAGTAATTTCATAGGTCCCAGCGACTTCGTTATAACCGAGTTTTACTGTACATAGGGTATGGTCCTACGGCGCACGACCAAAAAACCAGGGTTTCATTAAAAAATACACGTCGAGTATTATTTCTAAATAAAAACATTAGATAGAAAAAACAAGTCTAAAAAATGTTATATTTTCAATCTACTAATTATTGTATAGTGTTTTTAAAAAATTGCTTAAGTTTTCGCAGTTTCCCGAGATAGGAAAGGGGTAAACGCATTACACGAAAAAAGGCGACGTTTGACTACGTCGCGCCGGAGAGCTGTTTTGTTTGATTCAAATGTAGTAATGACACCCTAGGAGACTTTCAATGAATACAGAAGATAAAATTATATAAAAATATCAGCTTATCTCTAGTATACAAAAGAAATGGAAGGTTTTTATAGCGATTTGTTTTCTGATCGAGTCCCCGGGCAGAACAAAACATACGGTCAAAAAGATATGGTAATAGCGAAAGACGCATTCACTGTAGATTATTGCGTATTCAGTGGAATGATCGTGAATATACTACCCATTACGTGCTAATAAATCTTCAGAAGGTCCCATGTGTGTGCAAGACTGGCCCCTCGACTGTTTTTGGAGAAATCAGGGGAAACGCAAACATGTGCATCAATGAAATTCATGAATTTAAGGGGGGCTTATCCAACTTTTCAACTTTGTAAGCAAAGAGGACACGTAAAGCTGCTTTAGACACTTTGATTTTATCATCCGTGCGCCGTAAGGCAATACATCACATAACATTTAATCTCATAATAATTATGTTTATTTATGCATATATTTATTTGAAATTTACTATATATATATATATTGATGAATAGTGTTCCAAAGAGATGTGAAAATTTTAGAAGTCAGTGATAATTATTTTTCACACTAGACAACTTGTCCACGATTTTAACGGACAACCCTCGTATATAAATTGAAGTAAAATTATTTAGGGATGATTTTAAATTGGATTATGTGAATTTCAAAATGTTTTATTTTCTACAATTTTTATTGAGGCTGTAGAGTACGGGATGAGTGACATTGAATTAATAATGACGTCATAATGGATCAAGCATTAGGCTAAACACAATCACTAGTTATGATGTCATACGACGTAGGTTCTACG
>NW_026924287.1:0-23895 GCF_032062105.1 Saccostrea cuccullata
TTAATGTATACTTGCACTATCTAATGAAATGAATAATATACAAGTGATAGATATACAAGAAAACGCGAAATGATAATAAATGCAGCTGACAATCGTTATTTTTTTTATATAGATAAAATAAAATATTTATAAATTCAAGAGACAAAACAGAAGGAGAATGAATGATGGCAAAATATCACATGACGGGAACTGAATTTTATGAATGAAGATTTTAAAAAGTTACTTTAAGTTGTATATGTTATATCTGTGTATTCTACTTGGCTGTGTGCTTCATAAAAAGAGGGGGGGGGCGTCTTGAACATAGTAAATAGCCATAACGTTTGAACGGTAAGTACTAGGGCTTTCGTATTTCAAATATGTAATCCTTGTGAAAAGAACTTTTATTGGATACGACGAACTTTGACCCTTTGACCTAGACCTTGGAGAACACATGTGTACATCTGAATTTTTTTTTCTGTTTCGTTTCTATGGCAACCGTGAGCGACTCATTACAATTATTTTGAAAGTAGAAATCACTTTGACACATTGCAAGGAATAAACATTGAAAGTTTCAAAACGATTGCCTGAGTAGTTATTGAGAAAATCGAAATTAAAGAATTTTAACTTTCACCTGGTTTCCATGGCAATAATCGATTATATGAAAATTTTAAATACGAGTTGCAGAACTACAGATACTAATCATTAAAATAAGAAAAGTTTCATGACGAACGTTTAAGGGACCAGAGAGAACACTCTCGGACAAAATTTGTCGCTTTTTACAGGTTTCCATGGCAACGGTAGACATATTGGAACTGAACGACCTCACTGCACAACTACAACCAGTGATCGTCCTTGAAGGAAAGTTTCAGGAAGATTGTCCCAGCCATCTCCGAGAAACAGCCTGGATAAAAAAAACATGCGTACAATATCAATATGTCGTCCCCGACTTCGTTCGGGGCGACATAACTAGATTTGAAACTCGTTGCGAGCAACGAGAGGTCTTCCGTATGATTCCGGAAAGGAAACGTAAAATCGATCTGAAAAAGTAAAAAAAAATTGCACACAAGGAGGATTGAACCCAAGTCGCCAGCATGAAATACCAACGCACTAAATATTACGCTATCGGGACCTCTACTCTAAATCTACTTGTATATATTAACAAAACAGTGCTTCTCTCTTAAAATTATGAAAGGCGGTTCAATATTCAAAATTTAGCGCCAAACGCCAGGAGTTTATCTTTGCTGCTTTTCTCTGGAATGTTCTATTAAAAAGGTGTGATAGCTTCAATGAAATTAAAAAAGAACGTTCTTACAGCCGTAGATCCGAGGATTAGAAAGTATATTTAACACATTTTACAAATTCCATATTGTATATATGCATGTAACACTAAAGCAGTGAAACGGTTATGAATTTTTAACTTTTTTCAATTTCCTGTTTATTCCCAAAGTGAACTATCCAGATTATTTAATCGAAAAAGGTTGAAACGTTTCGCCGAAAAACATGGCTCGCCCTACGACGGTCAAGGAATCAGATATCATTAATGCTCAATAAGTTGAATCAAGTCTTTGAGATAAGAATGCTAAAATAAACTCCATGAAGCGATCTTTAAAAAAAATCGTTTTCTTATTTTTGTCTTAGTTATTAGTTTAATATGAAACAAGTGTGAATAGAAAATAGAAAGTGTGGTTAAGATTTAAACTTACAATATAACTTGATATTCTTTTTTGAGAAAGTATTACTTATAAGTATGATTTAAGATCTGTTTTTCCGTGATGCACAAAAGATATTAGGTATCAAATTTCATTTGCACATTTAGTCTTTTCATTTTCTACTTTGAAAACCAGCCAAAACCAATTTTAGAAGACGTTAGTTTGACATAGAACTGCAACGTAACAACGACGTGACAATCGAAGTATTCCTTTACATTTCATTTATCCTTATGTTACTTTCGTTTAAGCAAACGCTCTGCTGCCCCATTGCGAAATACCGGAGACAGCCGCCATTTTGGACCCGCTTCAGATTTTCGAATGCTTATATCTGGAGTTTAGATTTATCAATATTCAAACAAATTATATAGTAAGCATTATAAGAAGAGTCTCTATTCACATACGATACGAAAAATAAATGAAAAATATTGAAAAACAAAAAAGTTAGAAAATACACTTTTTTTCAATGTACACCTCGTAACGACCGGAAGTAATGACGACGCACGAAAAGGCAATTCTGCAAACCACAAAGTCATGATCTATCATCTCCAATAAGTCTCCAGTTCATATCTTCAGCCTTTTTCGATAAAAGTGCGCGACAAAATCGCATTTTAAAATCAGGAAATTGTCCATAACTTGGCACCAGAAGCGAATTTTCCAAATTTTTCTTCGGATGTAACAACTTCATATAATGACACAAATTTTGTGTAAGTTTCATGAAAAACCGCTGAATAGTTTTCGAGAAATCGCCTGCACAAAATTTTGTCAAAAAAAAGAATAATAATAAGAATAATAATAATAAGAAACAATAGAATCACTATAAGGTCTTCCGTGAAGACGGAAGACCTTAATAATAATAAGAAACAGTAGAATCACTATAAGGTCTTCCGTGAAGACGGAAGACCTTAATAATAATAAGAAACAGTAGAATCACTATAAGGTCTTCCGTGAAGACGGAAGACCTTAATAAGAAACAGAGTAAAAACAATATGTTCCCAAACTCCGTTTGGGGAACATAATAATGTTTGCTCGCCCTCTCTTGACTCAGGATAAAATTATTGGGTCTGTAGGTAGGTGGGAAAATTTTTATTCCAGAAATTTTCAACATATTGGCTGGGTAGGTAAGATGAATAAAAAGAAAAAATATAATTATCGTGTCCTGGAGTGTAAAAATTAGTTTTGAGTCGGACCATTTTTAGTCAGTCGGTCGAGTGAGGGAAACCAAACATTTTTTTAAAGATGGCCTAAGTACCAACTGCAAGATGGCCTCCTTAGTTACATCTCAGGTTAATGTATCATAAAGCAAAATATTTAATAGAACTATGAGTATAGCCAAAGTATGACAACTAAACTGCTCTGCAGAGCAAGAAAAGACTGAACAATAATTATTAGTGACGGAAAAAACAATTTAAGGCTCTGTCTACCGGTTCCTTGTTATTATGCATGTTAACGCCACTTTTATTTTTAGCATAAACATGTAAACAGCATGGAAAGGTGAGAAATATGTTCTTATAATCTTTTTTTGAAGATTGCTTCAAAATCCTTGGTCTAGCAGCACTCATTTGTTTGAACTGAAGACCATGATATTTTTTAACTTTTCTGGCCGCATGTTCACAATAAGGAGGAAGAAATATAGCAATATTTTCGTCTTGGGTCATAAATATTATTAAAAATACCAAGCAGCTTTTCTTAACTACCTACCTGGATCTTTCAGCAAGTTGGAAAGCAATTTCGGATGTTTTCCGAGCTTTGCCGGAAAGGGAGGAGGAGATGCGACTGTAGTTTGCTTAAACTATGTGCTCATTAATTGGTTCTACTGTCTATTTAGACCCGCCATATTAATATTTTACAAATGTAAATCTTCTACTTCTACGTTGATACTTGTAAGACTGGTTTCCGACCCATCACACAAGTTGTGCTACGACGTCAAACAAGTGGTACACTTTAAAATAATCTATTAATATGATTAAAACAGTTTTGACTTGGAAATTATTTGTGAGTCTTGTCGTAAATGACTCGTAGTTTTCATGTCCAGTAAGTGGGGTGATTCCAATCTCTGATGGTTCTGAAGAAGAGTCTGTACTTATATTGCTCACCAGTGGAGCCTAATCTGATGAAACGTCTTTGGAGTGTTCGTCTAGTCGGTCGAAGTTTGTATGTAATCAGGACTGGACTTGAAATTTTTGATGTACGATTTTGTGAAACATAAGATGTGCTGTTTTTCATCTTCACTGAAAGTTCAATTTCCCTAAAAGTGATGGTATTGTTCCTGTATCTCTTGAATATTCCCTTGCAATGAATCTGGCTGATTTTCTATGAACCACTTCCAATCCTTGTACATGTTATTGTAGGTTTAGATCCCATACACAACTTGCATATTCCAGATGATGTGCATTGTCTCACTAGTGTCAAGTATGCTTGACGCTTTATTTCCTGTGGGAATATACTAAGACTTCTCCTGATAAATCCAACTGATCTTAATGGTGATGATGATCTTGGTGGTTATATTGTTTATGTGATGGTCCTATAAGAGTGTTGATGTCAACTCTACTCCAAGTTGTTGGTTATGGTCTACTTTATCCTCAACATGTCCATTCAATCTATGATCTTTCTTTTTTGTGGATAAGAAGAATTAGCATTTGATAGCATTAAAGACCATTTGCCATTTTTCTAACCACTGTATGAGAGAAGATAAGTCTTTCTGTAATTTTTCACAATCATTCTTGGAAGATGCTGCAATAGGTAATACGCTGTCATCAGTTGGAAAGATGGTGTAATATGTATAAAAACAATCAGGGGGCCAGAACTGTTCCCTGAGGGACTCCAGAATTCACATGGTCTGATGAAAATTCTTCACCCTCTACGAGTACCCTGTATTGCCTTTTTACAATCCATGACTCTAATCAACGGTTGATTTTACCACTGATGCCATGACTATCCAGCTTAAACTAGAGGAAGTCTTTTGTGAGGCACTGTATCATGAGCCTGGCTAAAATCTAGTACATGTATCAGGAGGTATACCTGCTGTTTTTGATGTAGGTTGTGAGAGGTTTCTTCTACTTTATAATCAGTTGCAATCTAATTAATATTAGATTTTAGATCCGCTCGCATACTCGCTTAGTGTAGTAAGTATGCGAGCGGATCTAACATCTAATTTTAATTAGATTGAATCAGTTGTGATTCAAATGATCTTTTCTGTCTGAATCTATGCTGAAATTCCACTAGTGTATGATGTTTTCTGGGTGTTTCATAATGTGCTTAAATTGTTTTCTATTACTAGTATTTTGCAGGGAACTGGTGTTAAAAACAGGACGATTACTTCTGTCTTTCTTGTTAAACATATCTATGATCTTCCAACAATGAGGCACATTCACATTGTATAGAGAGTTTTCTAATATACTAAGTAAATGCCAAGTATCCTTTGCATCTCCGACAGGATACTTAGTAATTTGTCTAAAGCATGAGCCTTATATGGTCAGAACCATTAACCTTATTTGGTCTGGACCACAAGCCTTCTTTGGTCTGAACAGCTAGTCTTACTTGGTCTGGAGCATTAGCCTTATTTGGTCTAAACCACTAGCCTTATGTGGTCAAGAAAAAATAGCCTTATTTGGTCTAAATCACTAGCCTTATGTGGTCAAGAAAAAATAGCCTTATTTGGTCTAAACCACTAGCCTTATTTGGTCTGAACCACTAGGCTTATTTGGTCTGAACCACTAGGCTTATTTGGTCAGGACAACTTAGGGTTAGGGTTATTTAGTCTTATTAGCCTTATTTAGTCTGGAGCAATAGCCATAATTGGTCTGGAAAATTAGCCTTATTTGGTCTGAACCATTAGCCTTATTTGGTCAGGACCACCAGACTTATTAAGTCTGGACCAATAGCCTTATTTCTGGAGCATTAGACTTATTTGGTCTGAACCACTAGTGTTATTTCGTCTAAAACACTAGCTTTATTTAATCTGAACCACTAGCCTTATTTGGTATGCAGCAAAATTTGGTCTGGGCCGCTGGTCTCATTTGGTATGGACCACTAACCTCATTAGGTTTGGACCATAAGCCTTAAACAGTACGACATTTAACTCTGGACACGACATAGTCCAGACATGTTTACTACCATTTCTAATTATGATATCCAAAATATTATTATATCACTTGGTGGGATTTCTTAGCAGTATTCCAGGGACTCCTGTTGAACGCACAAACATTCCCACTTCAAAAGATATGAAGTCCTAAATATTAGAATCCCATGGGAGAATGGTGGGATTTTCAGTCCCACCAACTATCCCACCATTCTCCCATGGGAGAAAAAAATGTCAGATGGGATATTTTCTCATGTGGGATTTTTTCTCCCACAAATTTGTTCAAATGCTATAAATCCCACGGATATTGGAAATCAAATAATATATCCCATACATTATGAGACATGGAATATATCCCATAAATTATGACAATGACAAATCTTTCATCACGTAATATATAGAATATATTCCTATAGCAACGATGTATAGGTGAAAAAAAACCATTGTCAATATCCGTGGGATTTATCCCATTTGAACAAATATGTAGGAGAAAAATCCCACAGGAGAAAGTATCCCATCTGACATTTTTTCTCCCATGGGAGAATGGTGGGATAGTTGGTGGGACTGAAAATTCCACCATTCTCCCATGGGATTCTTACTTTTAGGACTTCATATCTATAGAAGGGGAGATGTTTGTGAGTTCAACATGAGTCCCTGGCATACTGCTAAGAAATCTCACCAAGTGATATAAAAATATTTTGGATATCACAATTAGTAAAAAGTCTGGACTATGTCGTGTCCAGAGTAAAATGTCGTACTGTTCTTATTTAGTGAGTACCATGTACCGTATTTGGTCTGGAACGCTAGCCTTACTTGGTCTGACTACTGGTCTTATTTTTATGAATCACTAGCCTTATCTGGTTTTAACCACTAGTCTTATTTGGTCTGGAGCATTAGCCTTATTTATCCTGAACCGCTAGATTTTTTTGGTCCGGGCCACTAGTTCTATTTGGTCTGGACAACTAGTCTTATTTTGGTCTTGAGCATTAGCCTTATTGGTCAGGACAATAAGCCTTAATTATTTTGTTTGTAGCAATAGCCTAAATTGGTCTGAAGTATTAGCCTTATTTGGTCTGGACCACTGGCCTTATTTGGTCTGCATGGACCAGTAGCCTTTAGCTATGTTAATACTCAGGATTAAATTCGCTGATATGTAAATCTTCTTTGACTTGTGCCACTGGTGTTGCAAGGTCTGGTGTTGATTGATCTAGAACTTCCTCTGTGAAAACTTTTATAAAACCTGTATATATGTACTATATATTTAAAAAAAGAAAAAACGACAACACAAGATGTAAAACGTTAGCGCTTTCATTTCAAATTCTTCAGACGTTTTACTTTTCTTCTTTCTTTCTTTCGTCTTCTTCTTTTCTTTTTTAAATATTTATTGCCGGACACTGTGACTATTATATGATTTATTATATACACATTTTGGATATATATATATATATATATATATATATATATATATATATATATATATATATACTTTACAAGGCAAAGGCATACAAAGTGTGAGCAAAGAAAATTAGCGTAAACAACTACCGACTAGAAATTGTGTGCATATGAATTAAGTTTAAGCAAATTTTCATTAATAGACCACTTCCTTCTATATTTTCTCAATGACCTCAGAACAGTTTCTGAATATTTTTAATTATGCCTTGTTGTAACTAGGTATTGGATAATTTTCAGGTCTTTTTCAATGTTAAAAGAGTGGTAACTCTTGTATGAAAGTCAAACAAACAAAGATTCATTTTATTATACCCCCGCTTAAAATGGGAGGGGGTTTTCTCTTACACGCTTTGGGGTACCCATCTCTTATTCGCCACTTCTCTTTTACCACTGAATGAAATTGAATGAGACTTTCACAGATTCATTGATATATATATGTAGTGTCATTGGGCACCTGCTATTTTACTTTTCGATGGGACATATTTTGGGTTTCCCAGAGCAAAATATGGGAAGGACCATTTTTTCTATAATATTGAAGGGTACCCATCTCTTATCTGCAACTCCTTCTATATTCCACTGAATAAAACTTTATGATACTTTCACAGATTCTGTATTACATAATGCCATTGTGACCTCATATTTTACTTTTTTGATTTGACACTTATTTCGGGTCTCCCAGTGCGAAACATGTTCTTTGCCATTATAAACATATATATGGGAGGCGGGGTTGTTATCATAAAAGTGAGATTATTGCTCACAATACCTCTAATTTATTATTTATTTATTTATTATCAGAGCTAACTTTCTCCATTGTTCTTTATCAGAGTCGGGTTTCCCTTGTATCAATGCTTTTTAAATGCTTTTAAAAATCAATGTAAGGCTGTTTAAAATTAATTCTACGTTTAACGTCACATCTAAAGTTCAAAACCTACGAGGGAGGGAGGAAAAAAATAAACAAACAAAATTTTCAAACAATTGTGAATTTATTCAAATTAACCTATTCATTACATTAAAAGCATTACAATTAAGTTATAAGAGCATTTAATTGATATGACACCTAAGATTAATTTCCCTAGCAGAGTTTTTCCTTAGTATGTAAATCAGTTTGAGTCCTATTGTTAGCAAACAATGTAGTCTAAGACTGAATGTGCAGGTATGTGGCTTTTTTTAACTAGGCCTCAGTTGTCCTTTGGATTTATATTGCCACACGTCCATGGTACCCTGGAGGCAAATGCTTCTTCTTGTGGGAATAGTTGATCAATATCTACAATTAAAATTATTGATGACAAAATTTAAAATGGTTCATGTTGAAATATCTCAAATTGAATTATGTCATATTTTTTCTTAGTACTAGATCTACTAGCATTAAGTTTTGAAAGTGTGAATACTAATATCTGGACCATGTTGATAGCTGTTAGATTATCTTTAATACCTTGAATTCCACACAAAAGACAGGATTCTTCACGTCTTGGAATACCCCAACTTCTTTCCTTACTCTCCTTCACTTGAAAGGCCTTATTTTCAGTAAGCTTCTCCCTGCTCAAATGGTTATGACAAGTTTTATCTTTTCCAAAAAATGTAGCTATTTGTAGGTACATGAATTGTGAAGAAATCAATTACTTCACTCATTACTGTTCCTTTCGATTTTTACAGAAATATTTTTAATATGAAACATATTAAATAAGATTTGAATGATGCTTTTCACTGTATATAAATCTTGGTTTTTGACACACTTTCCACTCAGTAAAAAAGTTTTTCGATTCTTTCCAAAATACAATGAAAAGTTCAGCTAATAAAATCACGAACCGAGAGTCTGTCACTGTCAGTTTGAACATGTGATTCGAAGACTGACAAAAAAAATCAACAAACTAGACTTTGTCATTAACTTCAATCATAAAACCATATATTTTTTACTTACATTCATGGTCCAAAACTCTTTAATTCACTAGTTTTCTTTAATAAGACACCAACTGCCTTTATCAAAGCACATTTTCTGTCACTACGGGAAGCAGAATATCGTCGCTAATTGTAGAACCAAACCGGAACAGACATACGGAATTCCGAATTGTTTGTTTTTTTCAAAGACGAATTTCTCATAAACCTACGCGCGCGGGTGACGTTAAACGTAGTTTTAATTTTAAACAGCCTAAATCACATCGAAAATATTTTTTACTATTAGCCCATGGAGAACGTAAACTACTTATTTAAAATTTCTTATATGGATCTGTCTGCGAATTGAAGAAACATATGAGGCACTGTAAGGTATGAACGCACCAGCCGTATTTTCATTGACGTAAAAACAGATAAAATCTTCCAATATCCTCTTACTTTGATTTCTGATAACATACGTATCCGTGTACATCTGCCATGGTCCAGAGGTGTGTCATGGTTTTCAGTCAATGATCATATCTAGCACAGTGCATGTAGAGATTTTCAAATTTTTCAATTTTTCATATTTTCCCCAAATTGATGGAGTAATATACTAGCATATGGAAGATGTGCAATGGTATATGATACCCCTGTAAATGTGAAGTAATTAACATCTCACAGTTGTGTAAACCTTGGTTAATACAAACCAACATGGTGATATTAATTATTTACAATGAAATAATAAAAGCAGCTCACAATAGAGTCGTTTACGGATTTTTATTTGAAAATCAAAATAAATAGTCGTGTACTTTTTTTAATTTTCAAATAAAAATCAGTGAACGACAATAGTATAGTGCAAATAGTGTTGCGTATAAAGGGTACTAAGGGACGAAGTTTGTGCACATTCAATATGGCTGGCAAGCATGTACATACAATATACTGGTACATCGAGACTTGAAAGTGATATGGGGGGTGGGGGGAGTACATTTAAAGAAGTTATGTTCTTTACACACAAGAGACCTTTATAAAATGAGTTGTTGACTACAGACTTGCACTTACATTTGCACATCTTTATTTGTCTGACATGAGTAAAGTTAATTTATTGCCACTATTCAAATTAATATATTCTACATAATTCAAATGACAATACATCAGAAGGGTGTCGAGGATTCATACCTCTTTCAATTATGCCGATGGCTGATCTGCTTGTGAAAATGTGCACATGTAAACATTCCCGTCTGCTCAAAATTTTCAGTAAGCCCCCCCCCCCCCCCCCCCCCCCCCCCCCCCCCCCCCCCCCCCCCCCCCCCCCCTCTTCCTTACCAAAAGTATGTTTTAAGGTGCTGTGGCAACTTATAGCTTTTTATAAATTTCATTCCTATATGAAATATTTAGATAAATAATCTTTTTAAGTGCACACTTAGATTTATGTCTAAATCACGAATACTATTGACATAGGTGATCCTCGCCGGTTGTCACGTGCTTTAATTAAGTTGATATTCAACAGAGCTCTACAAAACTTCGAAAGATTTTAGTGTTTTATGTTGGACATTAGTGTGTAGTTTTTCATCGTATACGTACGACAATTTATTCCTGCTAAAAATTTTTACGCTTTTGAAAAGGCGTAATAACGCAAAAAGGCGTTATAACGCCTTTTGAAAAGGCGTTTTACGCCTTTCCATTCCAAAAGGCGTTATAACGCCTTTCTAAAAGGCGTTATAATGCCTTTCTAAGTAATATAATTGATTTAAATGAATATAAATTACAAAACTAACTAGAATTACCATTGGAGAAATCTGAAAGAACAAACCTAACAAAACTAAGAATTAGTGCTCATACTCTACATATTGAAATGGGGAGATACTCAAGGCCACCTATTCCTAGAGAAAAATATGGAACGCCACAACTGTCTTAAGGGTACACAATATGCATCATGGTGTCAGTTCGATATAACATTAAGTCTAACCTTTATATCATTAAGTCTACTTTATATAACATGTCGACAATTCTGTATATCATTAAATGCACTTTATATAACATGTCGTCAATTCTTCATATCATTAAGTCCACTTTATATAGTATGTCGTTAAATCTTCATATCATTAAGTTCACTTTATATAGTATGTCGTTAAATCTTCATATCATTAAGTGCACTTTATATAATATGTCGTCAATTCTTCATGTCATTAAGTCCACTTTATATAATATGTCATCAATTCTTCATGTCATTAAGTCCATTTTGTATAATACCGGTACGTCATCAATTCTTCATATCATTAAGTCTGCTTTATATGTTATGTTGTCGATTTATATATCATTAAGGCCACTTAATACGTTATGTAGACTATTCTTCATACCATTAAGTCCATTTTATATCTTTATATTAATATATATTATGTAGGTTAGTCTTTATCTCATTAAGTCCACTTTATATATTATGTTGTCTAACCATTATATCATGGATCCACTTTTTGTAATATGTAGTGCAGAAGCTATACCATGCTGACAAATCAATGTACTATTAAGTCGGATGCATATAGCATCCAGTCAAAGTACAAGAAGGAAGTTAGAAATTCATCAAAGGACTGAGAGTACTCAGGCGCAGTAATTTTTGACAATTAATAATTAATTCTTAAAAAATCAATGCAACAGTTAATTACTTAATAAGACAAATACTTGAAGGGGAAATATACTGATAGAAACTCTATTCTTTTACATGTCCATTTTTCCAGAAAGAACAAGGGCGCTTTTGATTGGTATTCGACAGGAATCTGATTGATTGATTGTATATTGTTTAACGTCCCTCTCGAGCATTTTTCATTCATATTGAGACACCACCACTTGCCGATGGAGAGCTACAAATTTTGACCTATATTCGGCACTCAGGGCCATTGAGCAGTGAGGGTTCTTTTTCGTGCCAGCATCTTCTGAGACACGGGACCTCGGTTTATACGGTCTCATCCGAAGGACCGGTCTCTACGTCCCACAGTGGGATTCGAACTCGCGAATTAAGGATTGACTCCTTACTACGCGACTCTAGAGCAGACGCTCTAACCACTGCGCAACGCGGGCGACTAATCTGGGCGCACTTGAAAAGTGAAAATTTCATATTTCTGTCACATGGAATTTTATTCTAATGATGAATCGGGTTCCTGTGGAATAGGAAAGAGGAATATTTTCTCGATGCTTTGTTTTGATTTGTTAAATGATAACTTGAAAAGTGGCTAGATGAGAAATTTGGTACCAAATGTTACAAACCACGTCTTTCTAAACATTTTCTATCTGTGGGTCATCTTCCCATGAATTTGAATCGTTATTTGTGTGTATTTAAATTCCAAGAAACAAAATTGGTTTAAAATATAAAGGAAAGACACATGGACTACAAAAATGAACCTTCCCAAAAATTTCAATGTGTAAATGCAGTGCTTTTATCCACATTCTCGATTGTGTGTGTAGCGATGATGGCTCAGAAGATACAAACTACCCGACCAGTGCAATGGAAAAGAAATTTGTTTGGTTCGACGGAGCGTTGAGATTTTTTTTTTTTAGATAAAAATACTTCCATTCCTTTATCAGTTGAATTTTATGTACTGATATATATTTTTGGTTCCATTCTACTGAGAACGAAAACAATTTTTCCATCCTATTGATTTTAATATGCACATGTATTTGGAATTGAATTTAACTATCCCCTGTTGTCTGATATAAGAAGGATATGGAGACAACGAACAGTATTCAATATCAAAGTCCTTAAAACAATACAAAATAGTAGCATAGCAAACGCGGACCTCCGAAACATCAGAGGCGGGATCAGGTGCGATGAAGGAGTGAGAATCCCCTGTAAAGTGTTACTTATTTTTTGGGAAGCGTTTACACATGTCGCAGTAGTATTAAAGATAAGTAGACCTTTCCTATGCTCATTACTCTGTAAAGTGTGTCCAGTCTTGGTAAGTGGACCAAATCTTGAATATTTAAACAATAAATATTCAGTACAGATTTATTAATTGTATGTTGTTTAAGTCCCTCTCGAGAATTTTTCACACATATGGAGATACCGCCACCTGCCAATGGAGAGCTGCAAATTTTGTCTTATGCTCGGCATTCAGGGCCATTGAACAATGAGGGATCTTTTTCGTGCCAGCACCTACTGCGACACGGGATCTCGGCATAAACGGTCTCATCTGAAGGACCGGTCTCCACATTGGGTTTCGATCCCGCGATGTAAAGCTCAACTCCATACTTCTCGACTTTAGAACAGAGCGCCACGCGGGCGACTGTTCAGTACAGATGATTCCTGCATATCAAACACCAAATACGCACATCTTTAAATTTTTCTTATTGCCCCTTTCCCTTGAAGTATGCATGAAAACACAATTATTAAGGCAGAGTTAGGGTCTATAGGGTTATCAATTCCCGCTCGCCATTTGAAGCTGTAGGGTTTCAACTAAGTGTTGTTTCAAGCACATTTTTCTCAAATTCTCCAGCGTCTTTAAATAATTTTGCAAACCAAAATTAGGTAAGGAACTCCTACAAAGACTAGGAGTACAATAACTGCTTCAAATATGTACCCACTCTTGATTGTACCACTACAATCTCATACTGCCGTATATAATAGTCGTATGGCACCTTTGTACCAGTAACCAGTCAATGAGAAGTAAGCTGAGTAATACTTATCTAATAGCTTACCTTCAGTTTTCAATACTAAGAATAAACAAATTACAGGTCAGATGCCATGTTCCTAAGACCTGTCAAAGAGTTAAAAGAGGAATTCTCTCGGAAGTAAACTAGGTATTCCCAACGTTGATTTTTAGCTCACCTGAGCCAAAGGCTCAAGTGAGCTTTTCTGATCACAATTTGTCCGTTGTCTGTCGTCGTCGTCGTTGTTGTCGTTGTCGTCGTTGTAAACTTTTCACATTTTCGACTTCTTCTCAAGAACCGCTGGGCCGATTTCAACCAAACTTGCCACAAAGCATCCTTGGGTGAAGGGGATTCAAGTTTGTTCAAATGAGGGGCCAGGCCCTCATTCAAGGGGAGATAATTGGGAATTAATGAAAATTTGATGGTATGTTTTAAAAATCTTCTTCTCAAGAACCACTGAGCCAGGAAAGATGAAACTTATGGGGAAACATCCTCAGGTAGTGTAGATTCAAGTTTGTTCAAATCATGACCCCCGGGGGTAGGGCGGGGCCACAATGGCCGACCAAAGTTTTACATAGAAATATATAGGAAAATTCTTTAAAAATCTTCTTCTCAAGAATCACACAGCCATTATTAATCATATTTATATGCAAGCATCCTCAGATAGTGTAGATTGAAGTTTGTTCAAATCATGACCCCCGGGGGTAGGGCGGGGCCACAATGGCTTACCAAAGTTTTACATAGAAATATATAGGAAATTTCTTTAAAAATCTTCTTCTCAAGAATAACAAAGCCATAATTGGTCATATTTATATGGAAGCATGCTCAGGTAGTGTAGATTAAAGTTTGTTCAAATCATGACCCCTGGGGGTAGGGTAGGGCCAAAATGGCCGACCAAAGTTTTACATAGAAAGATATAGGAAATTTCTTTAAAAATCTTCTTCTCAAGAATGACAAAGCCATAATTGGTCATATTTATATGAAAGCATCCTCAGGTAGTGTAGATTCAAATTTGTTCAAATCATGACCCCCGGGGGTAGGGCGGGGCCACAATGGCCGACCAAAGTTTTACATAGAAATATATAGGAAATTTCTTTAAAAATCTTCTTCTCAAGAATAACAAAGCCATAATTGGTCATATTTATATGAAAGCATCCTCAGGTAGTGTAGATTCAAGTTTCTTCAAATCATGACCCCCGGGGGTAGGGCGGGGCCACAATGGCCGACCAAAGTTTTACATAGAAATATATAGGAAATTTCTTTAAAAATCTTCTTCTCAAGAATCACAAAGCCCTAATTGATCATATTTATATGAAAGCATCCTCAGGTAGTGTAGATTCAAGTTTGTTCAAATCATAACCCCGGGGGTAGGGCGGGGCCACAATGGCCGACCAAAGTTTTTCATAGACATATATAGGAAAATTCTTTAAAAATCATCTTATCAAGAATAGCAAAGCCAGGATTGGTATTGGGACTACTTTTGGATTTAAATTATTAAATAATAAACCAATTTCTACTTTTTCCTAGCCACAGTGCTCAGGTGAGCAATGTGGCCCATGGGCCTCTTGTTTATAGTCGTCTTAGCTGGTAAAAGTTCTTTTTTATGATTTTCCGAAAACGTGCGACCTTACCTGCCTTCGAGTATTTGTATAATCAAGTAATTAAGTCATAATTAATTGTCTAAAATACATGTAAGTATAAATACATTATTACGCCTAAGTACTGTCAGTCCTTTGATGAATTTTCTTACACTGGCTGGTAGTTTTCGACTTTGTAATATATCGATTTGTCATCATAGTTAAGCTTGCGTATTACATGTTTTATAAAGTGGACTTAATTACATAAAGAATAGACTTAATGATATAAAGAATACAGTCAAAGACTACAAAGTATACAAACAAGACTTAATGATATTAAGAATAGACTTCATGTAGCCAGTGGTAGTATATCAGAAATGAAAACATCTGGTATGGGTTCAATAATTTATTTACGTTGAAATAAACCTAAAAAAAACCTGAAATATTACAATTATATACAACATATAGACGACACATAGACAGACATTTAGACAGATAATTAAAACATAATAGACTTTACTTTAGAATAGAATCTTACCGGGACACACACAGGAATTACAAATATTACTATCTGTATAATGATATCGTAGAGTAGACATCTAACCAGTTCAACGGCTAGGCTCAGAGTGCCCGATGCTAGTTCGTGAAAGCGGGAATTCAGGGTATATTCGATTAAGCGACACGGGTTACACGAGTCACTAGAGTTGTAAATAAAACAACCTATCTTCGACACGGGTGATCAACCCGCGTTACGCGAGTATACTCCTCAGTTTACCTGGAGTAACAGGTAAAAGAAATGGCGGGAAGTGAAGTCGCATTATTAATGCGAAAACTGTTTCTGCATAAATTTGTGGGTGTTGCTAAAACGCGGAACGGAAAACGGAACGGAAAGCGGAACGGAACGGAAAACGGAAAATTAATCTCAGGCAAATATTCGATATATATCAGACAAAAAAGCAATATTCATGACATAAAAGTCATAATGTTACCTAATGAAAAATTGTTGTAAAATATGATATATATTCATGAAACATGCACCCCTCAGAACTGCCACATGTACATGAATATGCGATGGTCAATAAAATACATACATGTACTACATGTAACTAGTCTCAAATCCTGAGTATCCATCCGAACGTTAACATTTCGTTCAAATTCATTTTTTTTTCAAGAAAGCTCATTTAACTAAAAAAATATTGTATTTAAATAGACGGAAGGAAAAAAGACTACTAGCATGTACACTGTACATGCATGTATCTGGAACGGAATAAAAACTAGTTTTGAAATTCAGATTATTCATGCAGTGGTGAATCCAGAACTCATGAAAAGGGGGAGTTGCAGTTCGAGGTCGGAGTTAGTACCCTCAGCCACTAAAAATAAATTTATTAATCTTATGTATATATTGGTCACAAAAGGAGGTGACGGGGGGGGGGGGGTACCCCCCCCCCTTTAAATCCACCAGTCCCATGATATCTATATTGAAAAATTCAAACGTGAAAAGCTAAAACATCAGAAAAAATTTCTTGAAAAGGAATTTAAAAGTATCTTTAACCTTTTTGCTTTAATTGCAAATTTTCAGACCTGCACGGGGGAAAAAAAACTAAAAACGTTTTACGGTGGTCATTCATACCCCCTACCTAATACATTAATTTTACCACAGTTCAGATTTACAACTTTATCTATCGAGGATTTTAATAGATAGGAAGCGATTCTATTTTAACATCCAGTTTTACACTCGATGTCATGTGTTTATCTGAACTTGCCGGAAAGGGGTGCTCTAATAGTAATCCTATGATTTTTTCTTTACATTTAATTTCTCTAATACCAATTAACATGGTTCATTTAGATATAAAATATTTGCGTCCCCTCTCCTACTTTTCTCCCAGACATAACCTTTAAACTATAGGAATGTTCACACTAGGCAAATCAAATCTCGGCTACTATTCTGTCGCCTACATCGAACAGTCCTATAGTCCCATTGTAATGGCGCAATACGTGATACAACCGAGGTTCGATGAGGTACGAATCGACGGAGGTATGCTGAGTGGAAATAGAAATGTTCATAGACACCCCCACCCCCCTCTATTAAATTCATGCAGTAAGTTAGTGTAACATGGGCGTCGGAATGAAATTGAAAGGGGGGGGCTAATCAAAAGGGGGGGGGGCTAAACCAACCAAAAAAAAAAAATAAATCCCAATTTTCAATGCCTATATGATTTTTTTTTGCAAAAAAAGTGGGGGAGGGGCTAAGCCACCCCCCCCCCAGCTCCCCGGTTCCGACGCCTATTTCTAATGTAAGTAAAAATGTACTGAAAGAAGTTGGAGTTGAAATTTACATGTGTCCCCCTCCCGAATCAAACAAATGTCTTCTTTTTTTCACTTGTCAAGTTCTTTTCAGGTGAGTTGATTTTTTTTCCGGTCCCCCCCCCCCCACCTTTCGAAAGTGATTCAACGTCACTGCTATGTCAGCGGTTTTCGTGAGTAAGAGACTGTTCCTGACTGAATCAACTTGTATTTATTAATGAAGGATTAAATATGTATAAGATAAATCATTTTTGATAAATTTTGTGTATTATAAATGATTTTATCTGAAATATGATATTTTCCGTTTTCCGTTCCGTTCCGTTCCGCTTTCCGTTCCGTTTTCCGTTCCGCGTTTTAGCAACACCCTAAATTTGTCAGTGTTTGTATTAGAAATTTACAACGTCAATGAAAAAAAGTCTGCATTATAATTTTGACATCCCTCCTATTTTCTTTCTTTTTTTTTTTTTTTTTTAGTTTTTAGGTCAACCTTAAAATATACTGTTGTGTTATCATTGACAGTTTTTAATTTTTTTTTAAAAAATAAAGAAGTTTATCCAGCTTCCAGCTATGTCTCTCACATCCTATGACTAATAATATATTAATGAAAAATGTCAGCTATGGTACTTTTCTGACCAATTATTATAACCCGTGCAAAATGTTACGTGGGAGAGAATACAGGCAAGTAGCAGCTGGCGGATAGCTTCCTCCCCCTTTTTGCTACAGTAAAGCCAAGCAAGGGTGAAGGGTGTGTTCCCGTTTTGCACACATTTGGTAATTAGTAGAGAACAATAGGTGTGAAGTGTGTTTTGATAGCAATTATAGTCTGATTTCTGGTTTGAATTTACCTGGATTTACCTGTGAATACCTGATTTAGCTTAATGTATTCTTAAGAGGTTTAATACAATTTTATAAGCATTTTATTAAAATTCTATATATGATATTTATGGGAAAATATTTGATTTTATTGAATAAATTATGAGTATTTGTTTAATATTATTTATTATTAAGTCCAATTTTTTACAGAAAGAATACGTACTTTTCAGTCTTGATAAAATTCCGAATGAATTAAAGATATAACATATAATAAAGAAAATAGTGAATAAGAAGTAATTTGAAAATAATGCCCAAGCCAAGAAGATGTTATAATAAGATCATCAGATAATCAAATACATTAACTTTGTATTTATTCTCTTATTTTTTCACTATAAGTTCACCTTTCACATACTTACTAAGCTAAGTATGGTATAGACTATAGCAATTAAGTAATTATCTCACCTGGTCAAATTCCCGTTTTTCACACATTTTTTAATTACCTGTAATTCAAATGTGTGCAAAACGGGAACAAACCGGGTGAAGTCGTCTTGTATGAATAATATTTGGTGCTGAAGGAAGTGGGACCTACATCCCCCTCCTCTAACTAAATAGGAGTTTCGTTATTTTTTTCTCTGGCCTGCCCCCCCCTCCCCTTCAAAAACGATGGTATGTCACAATAATGTTTAATACTATTGACATGTATGTATGTGAAGACATTCTCATTCTACTTTTTTTTATCTTAATAAGAGGGATGTTGCTAAAACGCGTAACGGAAAACGGAACGGAAAACGGAAAATAAATCATTTAAAATACACAAATTTTATCAGAAACGGTAAACTTATGCATATTTAATCCCTCATTAATAAGTGCAAGTTGATTATAGCCATGTTAAGTCTCTTATTCACGAAAACCACTGACATAGCAGTGACGTAGCATCGCTTTCGAAAGGGGGGGGGGGGGTCGTCGGTGAAGAAACAATCAATTTACTAGTACCCGAAAAGAACTGGACAAGCAAAAAAAAAAAGAAAACAATTGTTCTATTCGGAAGGGGGGGGGGGGGGGGGAATTCCAACTCAAACTTCTTTCAGTATTTATTTTTACACTAACTTACTACATCAATTTAACAGAAAGTGTTGGGGGTTTCAATGAACATTTCTATAGTGAAAACCTTATGTCTGGAAAAAGGGAGGCAAACATTTGATATCTAAACATAGGCGTAGTACAGGGGGGGGGGGGGGGGGCAGCGGGGGCACTAGCCCCCCCCCCTACTTTCAGATCGGGGCGGGGGGGGGCAAGAGTATGTCTGTGCCCCCCCCCCAATTTTCAATGAAGAGCAAAATCACAGCTATGTTGAAATAATATAAAACCTCATTTTATGGCATTTTTTTTTTATTTTCAACAACAACTGAGTAAGCATTTTTCTTGAAGTAATAGTTGTATAATATAGAAATGTAATATAGTAATTAAATCTGTCAAGACCTCTTGTGTTCGCAAGTTTGGGATAGGGAGTGCAGGTCATGAATTTAAGTTTAGACGTTTCTGTTTCACTCAGCATCTGTTATCTAACAAAATTAAATGAGAATCACAAGCTACCCCTTATGTTGACATCTGAAAGTCATTATTTATTTGCTGTATCCCATGTCTTGTATAAAACATAGTCACAAAGTAAGTTTTGTCAAACCTCCGGATTTTTAATTATTTAATTTTGCTGATTCATTAGCACTCTTTTATTTTTACATCCAATGCCACTATTTTTGTTTCTGGTTTTACTATTAAATTACACAAAAACTCAGGAGCTTCCAGGGGCTTCGTCCCCTAGGCCCCACCATTCAAAGTGTGATATGACTGATATTATTTCATGCCATACCCCCGTATTACATATCCTATATTCCCATGAATATTACATGCATGTTGTACATCTTAATACTTCTTTATTTAACACACATGGCCTTAAGTCTTTGGAATTGGGGGTTGGAGGGTTGGCAATATATAGAATACTACAGAAAACTTAGGTACTGTATGCTGGTGCCCCCTCATAAAAGCCGTCTGATGACCTTTTTTTTTTTTTTTGCTTGTCAAAGAGTTGAGCCCCCCACTTTTAAGTTTGTGACTACGCCTCTGCTAAATGAATCATAAAATAAAAAATGAATCATGAGAAATAAAATCTAAAAAAAAATATCTTAAGATTACTGCTAGAGTACCCCTCTCCGGCAAGCTCGGATAAACACCTAGAGTGTAAAACTGTTAAAATTTTATACAAAATAGAGCTACTTTCTATCTATTAAAACCCTGGATATATAGATAGAGTCATAAATCTTAACTGTGGCAAAATTTATGTGTCATCTGTACAGTCAATAAAGTTAAAGTGTGTTTGGAGGTGGTGGATGGGTATGAATGACCCCGTAAACATTTTGAGTTTCCCTGTTTTTCCTCTCATATCTGGAAAATTGCAACTAAAGAAAACATAATCTGAATGTCAAAACGGGTGCATGCTTTTTTGTCTTTACAGATACATGTATGTATATCCTAGTATTTTTTTTCCTTCCGCCTGCTTCATTTTTTTTTTGTTTATGAATGAGCTTTCTTAAAAAAAATTAATTTGAACGAAACCTTCAGGGATACTCTGGATTTGAGTCTAATTAGTACATATCTCACAGACTATATTTTTTGACCATCGCACGTGCATGTGCCAGTTCTGAGGGGTGCATCAGATTCATGAATATATCGTATTTTACGATAATATTTAATTAGAGGTGCCTTTTATATCATGAATATTGCTTTTTATGTGTGATTTATATCAAATCTAGGTTATTTGCTTTACATTAATTTTCCGTTCCGTTTTCCGTTCAGCGTTTTAGCAACACCCTAATAAAGAGGAGATATACAGGGAATATACTGTTATCCCCGCCATATTTATACAAACACTAAACAACACGAGATGTTTTATTTAGATCACTAGAGTTCAATCAGTGAGCATGCGCATATCTAACACTAGTGCGACACGGGTTGTCTTAATCGAATACACTCCAAGTGAATAGGATAAAGTCATGTGACTGTCCGTCTAGTGTCTAAAAATAACAACAACCTCATTCACACAGTCTTTCATACCACATTCTCACATATACGCAGCGCAAGTATATAGCATTGATAATAATACATAACCCTGGTTACATACTCGCCCTCTTCGTTGAAATGGCTCCTGACATTTCCAAAGGAGTATGTATGATAGTAACCATGAAATATAAATAAAAACCAATTTACCTGATACAACTCATCACACTGATATCAAGTAATTAAATTAAAACGACATGTTATGTAAAGTGGACTTAATGATATAAAGAATTGACGACATGTTATATAAAGTGGACTTAATGTTATAAAGGTTAGACGACATGTTATATAAAGTAGACTTAAGATATAAAGGTTAGACTTAATTTTATATCGAACTGACACCATGATGCATATTTTGTACCCTTAAGACAGCTGTGGCGTTCCATAGAAAAACGTGTATGTCATTTTTGTAAATTTTTTTATTGAAAATGAAAACCATTTTGTACTTTATTGTCCTAGTTATGATCAATGTAGATTCTAATATTACGATATATTTAATGCACAATATTACATGAAGGAAAACCCTATTTTTGACATTATCAATCCTACAAGTATTGGAACTGCTAGGAGAGTTTGTAGCTTTTTGAAAAAGTGCTTTGATATTAGGAAAGAAAACCTTCAACAAACCTGATATGCTTTCTTTGATATTTTATTTTATGTATGTTAATTGTTGTATTCATGACTATATGCCAATGTATGATGGTGTTGTCAATAAAATGAATTGAAAAGGCGTTCTTACCCCTTTCCATTCAAAAAGGCGTTATTACGCCCTTTAAAAAGGCGTTATAATGCCTTTCCAAAAGGCGTTATTACGCCTTTCCAAAAGGCGTCATTACGCCTTTCCAAAAGGCGTTATTACGCCTATTAAAAAGGCGTTATTACAAAAGGCGTTATAACTCCTTTCTAAAAGGCTTTATTATGCCTTTCCAAAAGGCGTTATTACGCCTTTCTAAAAAGCGTTATTACGCCTTTGTAAAAGGCGTTATTATGCCTTTCCAAAGGGCTATTACGCTTTTTAAATAACCATTATTTTAATTGCATTTAACAGGCCCGTGCTTTTAATAGCCCCCCCCCCCCCCAACGCTCCCACTCTACTGGCCAAATTTCTCGGTAAAACTTTATTTAAATGCAATAATTTGCCACAGTTTTACATATTGTAACAAAATATTCAGGAACCAAGCAACCAATAGTTATTTATAATATTTAAACTGTAGCAAGACTTTTCCCCCCAAAAGTGTGTATGTGTGGAAGGGGTGGGGGGGGGGGTACCCCATTCGCATTACTGGCCTACTTGAAAAGGAAAATGGAAAGGCGTTATTTAATGTTAATAAATATATGAAAGATTTAATTAAAACCATCTTTGTTTATGCAGTTCTCTAAATTCCTGCACATCTCACTGACAACTATTTGCATTAATGACGCCTTTTGGAAAGGCGTAATAATGCCTTTTAAAAAGGCGAAATAACGTCTTTTGGAAAGGCTTAATTGTGCGTTTTGGAAAGGCATAATAACGCCTTTTGGAAAGGCGTAATTACGCCTTTTAGAATTAAATGGCGTAATTACACCTTTTCGCGTTATAACGCCTTTTAATTTTTTTCTCTCTAGATTGATCCTAATAGGCTTTCGTAAGAATTTTATATTTGGTGTATTTTGTAAAATAAAAACCAGATTCGTAAAAGTATGGACCTTCTTTAAATAGCTGAGTAATTCAATGTTTGCGAAGTGAGAAAGGAGCGAGTTACTTTTATTTAAGTTATCAAAGTTGCATTGATGCTTTCCTTCTGATGTACGAAATACTTCAGATAAAACGTTGTTGAGATCTTGTTATTAAGGACACTGTCGACGACTTTCTTTCTAGAAGGCAAAGAACCCCAGAGTGCCAAAATAAAATTGTTTATCATGGCAAATCTTTGCAAAACGTTTGTTCGGTCCTTTGCAACAAGTGCACAAAGAGCAAATGTCTTTAACCATGTTACTGTCGTTGGAGGAGGACTAATGGGGGCAGGTATTGCACAGGTGAGTGGCAGTAATCAGTTGAACTCTGAACTTTGGGCATAAAGAAGTTTTGAACAGCGTTCATATTCTATTTTTTATAAACTAGAATAATTTGTAATTATGTCGACAATATCTGTTCTAATTGTAGGAGAAATTCAACGGTCATATTCATGATATTGTCAGTGTCATTGCTTTTAAAGAATATGTAGGCCTAACTTATTACTTTAGAATATCTTTTCTGGAGTGCAGTGTACACATGAGTGATGCCCAGGCAATGTAAAACAATATCGTTAAACATTCACACATCTATAGCATTGCTATTTTGGGGGGCAAGACAATTGTTCAAGTGCACTTAATGCAGTTGTTAATAACG
>NW_026924288.1:0-24025 GCF_032062105.1 Saccostrea cuccullata
ATTAAACATATGAGTGTAATAGCAGTGTTCAAGAGTTTCAGCAGTCGTTGTCCGATGTGATTCTTCATAGGTTCCTATAGATATGGTAAGGGCTCTTGTATTTATTGTTATGTAAGATCGGTCTACAGATGTGTCAGTTAGCCAGGATCTCGTTGTCTATGATAGGTTTTCTAAAACAGATAGACTTTTTAGGCAGTTGAAATACAGAGGAAATTCCATTAGCTTTGATAGGTATGCTTATGTATAACGGAAAAAATTTGCTGGTGTTTCAACAGATGGGGCTTCTGTGATGGTAGGGTGTAAGAGTGGAGTTGTTACTAGGCTTGAAGAATTGTATCCAGGTATCTTAGCAACCAACTGTATAGCACATAGGTGAGCACTTGTACGTGGGTAGACAGCTGATGAGATCACTTACTTAGTTAAGTTTCAGGCAATTCTGAATGATTTGTATATGTGCAAGTATTTTGGAAAAATCTCCTAAGAACATGGCTAGGGATCAAGGGATCTTACAATGAAGCTGCAGCATTAGGCTAGTGTTCCACACTAGGTGGTAAGTTTTGAGGGTATTGTTCAGGCAGTAGTAGACAATTATCAGAGTGTAGTTGCAATCATGTTGAAGGAAAGTAGGCTTTCAAACTAGCTCTCCACAAGCCCATTTCATTGTATGTTTCTGTATGTTGCGCACTTCTAAGCTGACACTCTGAAGCAATAAGCTGTGTTGTCAAAGTCATATCAAAGGCCAGATCTAGATTACACTAAGGTCACTTGTCTTTTGCATTCAGCTCCACCCTAACACCAGGAAACCTGATCCTGAGGCCATGAATTTCAAAATTTGTGCTAGTAGTGGGCTCTCTGTTTACATTACACTGTTTACACTGAAATCATGCCAACCCTTTGAGCAGCGAAGATGATTTTTAAGGATTGTGTAAACTTAAATAGTATATGTAGATTTAACCCCACTCCTCGGGCCTCAGGGGTGTGGGCAGGGCCATGAAATTAACATATGGTCCCCTTTCCTCATAGATGCTGTATACAGAATTCGGTTGAAATTAGATCAATGATTCCAGAGAATATGCTAAAATTGTTCAAAAGTTTACAACCGACGAACGAAGACAGACGAAAAAGAGTAGACATAGATGACCTCATAGGAAGTTGCTACAATTTTTATGAATTAGTTGTGTTCCAATGGAGAATTATATTCCCAAAATGATGACAAGAGTGCCTAAGGCGCAGTTGAACACTCCATTGCAGTTTGTTCATTAACATGGGAAAAATGTAAAAACTATCAGAAATTGAAAAATTTTATTATATTATTCATAACAAAATATTACCGTACCTCAACCTACATTAGAAATGTGTAATTAACCCCCAATGGGTTACACAAAAAAAGGGTAAAATAGCAAAGCTTGCATCAATAAAAATGCAATTAAATTTTTTTAATAGTCTGGTCCTGATTTTCAAAAAGAGGGCTAGAAATAACTTCTAACGGCAAATAATTATTATTTGGTCCAGCATAGTTTTTGAACCTATTTTGAGTATCCGAAAAAATATGCTGGCCTTAGTCAAACTGGCGTTAAAGAGGTCAAAATGGCGAATCAAAATTGCGGACGTCAAATTTTTCTAATTTTCTCTTTATGTCGTTAAAAATGGAGGGGTAATGAGTGAATATATCACTGAGTGTAATAAAAGTATAAAAATTAATATGTTTTACGGTGTGACCGTTGGGACGAGCGCAGTTTATTTACTATCATAAAACCTACACATGTACTGTCTATCATTCAAGAAAAAGAAAGCAAAAAGAATAAAACAAAACAACAAAAAGAAATCATTTCCCAAGCATTGGGATCGAGATCGAAAATTCTCGGAAGTTTCCGACAAAATCGGAAATACCCGAACCGTTGAAGTGAAAGTATGACGTCAGAATGAGATGAAAAGTTCTGTTGACTTAGAACGCAAACGCTAATTTTATGGAAAAGAGGTTGCATTAAATCGTTCTTTTCATGTAAGTTGTTGCTATGTTTTAGCCGAGTTTCACGGAAACAACCGACATAATTTCGTCAAAATTCGTAAGTTTCCGGTGACGTCATTTGTATCATTTCCGAAGGGCAAGGTGAAGGCCGGTGTTGTGGCATGGGGGTATTTTTTTGAATAAGGTAAGGCAAAATCATTTCGTTAAGATTTCGGTAAGAAACAATGTTCCTTTAATTTTTTTACTATTTTTGATTTATTCGCGCAAAGGACATTGGGTAGTGCAGGAATTCTGGAATGTTGCACAGATAAATTTGGCTGACGTATGTACAGATTTCAATCCGAATTTCCTCTGTTCATACACGTTAGTCTATTGAGCTCGCTTAGCGAGCGTCGCTTCGCGCTCGCTATAATAGGATGCTAATATTATTAGTTTAACCCAGAAAATATAGTCGTTTCTACACTTAATTCGATTTTATTTTCTGAGTTTGGTCTATTGTTTCTATATTCTTCTTTGTTAAGGATTTTACTTTTGCAAATATCCATACAATAAAGATTTTTATTTCCCTCTCTACAACTAACTTTTCTAGAAATTGAATGATAGTGCAGCTGTAAGTTAAAAGTCAAAATGGCGATTCAAAATGGCGGATATTTATCTTTTCTTCAAATTATTTAATTTTTAATGTCGTAATAGGAGAAAGGATTTGTGAATATTTAACTTAGCGTAGTACAACTAAGTCTATGTAAAATGACAATAGAACACTAATTTGATCACTTTAAATCGGAAAAATTTAGTAGTTAAATTAGAAATGTGTTAATTAGCTCAAAATGGCAATTCAAATGATGTCTTATACACTCGAATTTCTTAAAACACCAAAACTGCTTAATTCTGGTTCGTTTTGCAGAAAATTAATTACAGTTTTTTTTATTCATGAAATAATGTTCAAATATGCCATGAAAATTATAAGATATTTTTGTTAAACACTTAGCATTTTTATAACACGGATTTTTGCTTAATTACTTCTATTGTTAATAGAAATTTTTGACAACAATTTCAAGACATTTTACCTTTTACCTGTCTCACCATGCTTCTTCATATAAAAAGTTAACAATATCATACAATAATTGCTGTTTTAAGTACAATATGAAAATTAATCTACCCAAAGAGCAGTATCCCCTGAGCATTACGGCGAGTGGACATTCAGTTATTTAGAATTCTTGATCTATCTTTAGTCAATATAGAGAAAATAAATGCTTTATTCATGTGGAAGATCTAGTGCAGCATAACTTAGTATTATTCTTAAAATGATTGATCACGACAAATTATAGGTCTAGTAATTTTTACATCATATAAATCTGAATATATCATAATATCCAAACGAGAACATATATTTTAAGAATTATCAGTTTAATATACGTAAACCATAAATTTTCTTGATTGTCCAGCTCTGATTCTGTGTCCCTACATTTGCATTTTGTTATTCTCAATTAAAAATTCATCTGCATTCTCAAATATTTCATGCTGTGAACGGATAATTTTGTATTGAACAGTGTATCTAAATTCAAAAATTTTAAAATTTACAAAATCTGAAAGAAGAAAATATTTGTATTCAATCACCCTTCGATTCTTGATAAAATCTTACACTATCCTAACAATGAAATGTGGATAAAGTTGCCTTGTAAAGTTCTTATAGCGTTCAAGAAAATTTTGTTGTCAAGAGAAGTGTTGATTAGATCAAAATCAGGAATGGCTTAGGCCTATTGGTACGAAGGGCTTGTAAGTGAAAGGAATCACAAGGAATCTGCAGGCGCTCTTAAATTGCATACTTTTATAACTTTTCTCACCAAAATATGTACACAATGTGATTTCAGATGATCAAGTTTGATGATTTTCTTGCTAATAGAATGACTTTTCTACCCTTAAAGACAACAAATCTATACAAGGTCACAAAATAAAGAGCTACATGTTTTGTATACCAGAGATTTTTTTACAACCCCCCTCCCCGCTTGAAAAGCGGGAGGGTATAGAGAAATCGGTATGTTCGTCCGTCCTACTGTTACGCTTTTGTGGTACCCATCTCTTATCCGCAACTCCTCTCATACCACTGAATTAAATTTGATGAAACTTTCACAGAATCTTTATTGCATATTGCAATTGTTACCTCCTTTTTTACTTTTTGATCCGACACATATTTTGGGTTTCCCATTGCGAACCATTGACACTGTCATTATATTCATATGGGAGACCGAGGTATCATTTAGTGAGCTAATTGCCTACAGTACCTTTTTTTTCATTTTGCAGGTCTTGAATAACAAAATGTACTTTTAACATTTGAATATAAATGTGTTGTTCTTTGAGTGTTGGTCGATTGATTGTATATTGTTTAACGCCGAGTCGGCAATTTTTCAGCCATGTTTCGGCGGACTATCAGTTTAAATATTCGGCTTTGAAGGATTTTGGTTTCTCTGGCGGCCCCAGTGAGCTTACTCTTTTTCGAAGTCCAGAGAAACGATCTTTTACATGCCGAGGGGTGGTCATCCTTGACACGGGGCACCATATTACTGGAGTGTTGAAATACCAAACTTCCGAAGACGGAATGAAACATATATCAAATAAAGCTGGATTAGAAAATGTTAGGGGATAATACTAAGTTTTTATAAGTGCCAAAAAGCAAGAACAAAGTGTTCGATGAAATTGGACAAGAATTTCTTCAGTTATATTTGATGGTGTGCCGAAGAGATGTTGAGGTAGAAGCGGGAGTGATTCTAGGTGTACGGGAGCTTAAAGGCTTTGGAACACGTACAATCCAATACGAAGGGAAATTTGCAAACTCTTAAGTCGACATTGTTTTAACTATTTCCAGAAAAAAATGAATCTTTTCAAGTATTTTTTGTTCATATTTAATGGAGTAATCAATATACTATATAAATTATATAAAAAACAAACCGCAATTTGTTTTCTGCAAAACGAACAAGAATTAAGCAGTATCTACAAAAATTAAGTGTATCAGACGTTATTGAAAATCGTCATTTTGGGCTAATTAACACATTTCAAATTTAAACGAGTAAATTTTACGATTTAAAATGATCAAATTAATAGTTATGTTGGCATTTTACATAGTTGTACTACGTTCAGTAAGATTTTAACAAATCCTCTCTCCTATGTAAATGACATTCAGAAATATTTTTTTAAAAAGATGAATACCCGCCATTTTGAATGGTCATTTTGGCTTTTAACTTACAGCTGCGCCATCATTAAGTTGTAGAATATTGAGATGCAGAGGAAAAAAAACAAATCTGCAGTGCATGGATATTTTCTAATGTAAAATCCTAAACAAAGCGAAATAAACAACAATAGACAAAAAAATCGGAGAAAATTCGAATTAAATGTCGAAACGACTTAATTTTCTGAGTTTATAAGATATTCACACTTTTTATTTTTTTAGAGAAATTAGAAAAAATGCAGTCCGCCGTTTTGATTCGCCATTTTGACCTCTTTAAACGCCATTTTCATGAAGGCCAGGATATTTTTTCGGATTCAGGATACTCGAAATAGGTTCAAAAACTATGCTGGACCAAATAATAATTATTTGCCGTTAGAATTATTTCTTTCAATAAATTGGACCAGACTAAGGTGTGTTTGAAAGAAAACGACCATGCTTGATTAGAATAAAAACATCTCTTACAAAAAATTCATACCTTTAATTGCTAGTAGATATTTTCAACCTGTTTGTTTTTTTTATTTTCCCTTTTATAATAACGTTTGGATTCTATTTCGATGAGATCTATAATATTATAACTCCATTATACTGTACTTTCCAACAGAGGAATAATTTAGTTTTACGTGTAAAGGACGCCATATTTTTAGTAAAAAGTACATAATTCAGGGTTAGTCTACAGGCACCTGACGTTATTTTTTTCAATTTATAAAAAAATATACCCCTACCTGATAATAAACAAGCTTACCATCGGACACCATCTTTGATTTATTTTAAGTCGGTCACATTCACTTGTATTTTTGTCTTAAACTATGTAAAATAGTGCAAACATATTCTTTCTGTTTCTCATCTGAGGTCTAAACTTACGGGCAATCCAACCAGAAAGACGCATAACCCTTGGAAACATTATTTAAAAACCCTCTCCAAACTCAATCTACTGCTTTAACAATGCGATAAAATGTAAAGGGGTGGGGTTGGGGGAGTTAACATCAGTATGTTTATGCGTTTATCGTTTAATTTCTTCAAAGAATCAAATTAATAATTTCACAAATTAGAAAATTGAGCTTATGGAATATTTTTCAAGATTTAATTTCATTGAAACTTTGTAAAATTATTACCCTTTAAAACATAAATGATGAAGAGCAACAATGTCGTTATAAGCATGAACAAGACTCACATATGTGTCTTATTTATCAAGGTACCTGTATTTACTACTTGAAGAAGGATGTTACCACCCCCTTCCTTTAAATCGTTTTCGGAGGAAGCAAAGCCTTGCAGTTAAATTGTTGTAATATGATAGCTTTAACATCTTAACCAATGCTTTTTATTAAATAATAATATTATTCTACGTATGTTTAGTTGCCTACCTAGTGATATAGGTGTAACTTACCATGGATCAACAATGAATCTACAAGTAGCTTTGCCTAGCACGTTTTGTACTGCCACATTACTAAAAGTTAATTTTGGTCCATCCCTTAAATTGGTCCTAACAACTATCAGTCAACTTGATGTAAAGCTCCAACAATTGTCACATGATGTTTTCAAAGACGCAGATATAAAAATTCCTAAATTATGAACACGACCTACTTTCTTTTGAGGCATATTAACATCAACAGTGCTTCGTCATCAAGTTATACATCATCACTTTGATTTAGAAATAATTTCTATAGTTTAATTCACAGGGAAAGTTATGTTAAAAGAAAGTCATATGAGTTAAATAATAAATGGTTTTACGGTTTTGGTTATCACTAAACACAACTGTATATTCCCTGCAATTGTTTGCATTGTTCGGGTCTTAAACTAGTATGTTGGAGAATAAATTAGGCAATGTTTATCACCTTCGTCAACAGAGAGATGTCAAGAGCACTCTAAATACAGCATGTGTGGTCTCTGTGCTTAAGTGCAGTTTAAAATACTTGTATGATATAAAAATCAATAATTTTTAGTTTTTACGAATAAAATACAAAGGTATGTCTATCGTTTTATAAGGAACTGAATTACAAAAACTTTTGTTGTTTTATTATCCCCCTCCTCTCTTGAGTTTTGCGTCCCGCATATGATTAACTATTTACAAATTTGGATTTGATCACGTGACCGACCCACTTCAATTCCCATTGAAGTTTATAAACTTGTTATTTATTTCTTATTTAAGATATTATTAAAGAAAAAGTTAACAATATACGCTCTTGAAATTTAAAACAGAGAAAGCTTAAAATTTCTATAATATTTTTATTATGTTTTCATGTGAATCCATTGTGTACGTCATATTTTGATAAACTCTATAAAAATAGTAAAATTTGCTATTTTTTGCATTTTGAGATGCCCCCTCTGGAAACAAGACGGTAGTATTGTGTTTCTTACATATATTGTTTAATAAAGTATTACTCATCAAATATTATGGTTTGAACAAAATGTCTAATGTAGTATTTGTATAATTTGTATTAAAGTGCTTAAGATTGGCATTTTCCTATATAATCCTATAGTAAATTAAATGTACCTGTATTTTGAGACGGTCCCTCAAAAATACCTCCATAATTTGCATGTACACTGAAGTTAATGTAAGTTAAGTATGATACAAGTTTCTGTTCTTTAAAATAATGACTACAATACGTGGACCAAATGCATGTTTTCTTTTAACCGAAATTCATTCAAAGAAAATCTGTTAAGTTTATTGGATATTAATGTAGGTTCGTTTGCTTTTTCTACAGTGATCTCTCTACTTTGACCGATAGCACTTTCATAGTAAAAGTGTTAATTTTAATCTCTGATTGGCATATAGTTTTGTTATTTTTAAATCCAGGCTATTTTGCTACATATATAACCCATACTGGCTAATAATTAACATATACCTTAATTGAATTGAACTGAATGAATTTTTTTTTCAGTTTCAAATCAGTTCAGATTTTTTTTTCTGGACCCCCCCTCTCTCCCACATGGAATGCCGTTGCTAAAGGCTTGTGTCAAGGTGTATTTAAATCCATATACATGTATATCAATTTTTTTGCAAGCCTTAATAATGCCTGTTAAGACTACAACTAGTATGTATTAAGTTTTTAATTCAAGTTGTAAAGTTATCTATAGATAACTTAACAACTTGAATTAAAAACTCAAGGTATCCATTGTGCCATAAATTCAATGATTAGTACGTGTTTTAAAGTATGTGTACAAGATTAAAATTTTAATCCGCCAATGAACTCTCAGTCGCATCATCTTGGGTCTTTCTGTCGAATGTCGGAAAGCTAGTCGAAAAAGCCCGAGAAGTTGCAATTGGTGAAGCGGAGTCAGCTGAAGATTGCTGATTGAAACTCTCTAGAATTCTCGTGCATGCGTAGGCTGGCGTATGCCCAGGGCATCCTGTTTAGCCTTGCTTATATATTTACTGCGTGGACCTCCCGGTCCACGCAATAAAAATGAAGAGTCTCGCTATTGTAGTTTTCTCACAATAAAACTATACTCGGCCCCCTTAAATGTGCATCATAAACCGAGAATTAAAGAAACTATTCATTATTTGCATTTGTTCTTTAAAACTTCAAAAATGTTAGGTGAACACTTAGAAGTTTGGTTCATGGTATATTGTATTTTATGGAATACAAATATTAATGAAGAGAAGAAATCGGCATACTTATTTTAAATGTTTGACTTTGAGATATCTGGTATGAAACAATAGAACACTGAAAATATGTTTTATTACGCTACTAAAGCAGGGAAAACCGTAAATCTGTTAAATCATGGGAAACAAAATGATCGAAAAAAAGTAACTGTATGACTGAGGACGGAATTCTTTTACCCTTGAACAGTCGGCAGCAGACTCTTCATGTGAAACAACGTTAACATTTACAGGTAGTGACACGTATTCATATACTCGTTTTGAAATTCAGCTCGAAATTTAAGATGCGCAAATGAAATCCTAAATTTCTGTGACTTAGAACTGTTTGAGTAGCTTTTCTTTACATTTACGAACTTGCCAGGGAAAATACATCCAGAGGAATAGCACAACAGGTAAGTTTTTTGTGTTAAAGAACTTTAAATAATTTCTGAGAATGTTGGTAATCGCACGACAATACTTGAGAACGTGTAAATACCAATGAGGATGTTGCATACGAATATACGAGCCGGTTTGTGTAAGAATTAGTTTTAGGTTGGTGTAATTTAATGAATATTCATGAGACGAGAAATATTGATAACGGCAAATTTCAAGAATTAAGGTTTGTGTCCATCAACTAAATGCATTCAATCTGATAGAGATAACTTAAGAGCATTTGTTAATTATGTTCATTTTATTTTCAAACATTGAAACAAGCATATTTTTATTATTTTCACTCTTGAAAAATCGCGGCCTTGATTTCTTGGATTTTACACCATTGTTTTTTCACAGTGCACCAACTGTGGATATACAAATCTAAAAAGCAAACATAATTATAAAACATGAAAATTATATCAGATTAAGGCTTAAAAATGGGGGGATCAAACATCATTATAAAGATTTTTGTGAAGATGAAAGACTTTAATAAACATGTCAATCTCTACAAGGCCTTCAAAAGATTTTTTTGGAAAAAACATTATGGTCTTCCAATTTTTGAAAGGAGAAATAAAAAGTCTTTTTAAAAATGTATTTATACAGTGGTTGTACATTATCATTTTGATATTAAATTTAAATATTCAATGTGGTGATTTTTTTGTTTTTTTTTTGTGACAATTACGTAAGAGTTAATATACGAGAAGGGATTCATTCCTTCAGAGTCAAATTGCAGCCGAGGCTTCGAGGCCAATTACTTTTAAGGAATTGAGTTCTCCGAGTATATTAACCCGCGTAGAATTCACCTTCTAATCCTTTGATTAAAGGTTAATTTATTCATAATAAGGGATATCTATATGATTCACTGTCAATATACATTACATATTAGTAGTATTTAATCTATATATACTAAAGAAATTAGGTAGAAAAGTGTACTGAAGATATTCTTATTCAATGTCTTTCAGCAGCTTTGATAGGACAGTGAAAGGAGTACCGACTCCCAAAAGTGCCAGTACCGGTATCGATTATCATCATGGGTGTTAAATTTCCTCAATGTGAAAATAAACTTTTTAAGTTGTTTTCTCAGTATAGGATCGGAAAGAGAATAAAACGTCCGTTTTCAATGTTATTTGCAACTCAATATTCCTAAAACGAACAAACAAAATGACGAAACAGGTGGATTTCACTTTGAATTATTTACGTGTATTTGATTTTTTTCACTCTTATGACTGTGACATTCAGCAACAAAGAGGTGGTCCCTGTCGTCAACACTTAAACCCCATGGTAAATGTAGATTACAATTATCAATATAAAGGAGTAACTGTCCGTTTTGATCTAGGATGTGGATACAGTTGTTTCTGCGGTCTGATGTCAGGAGGACGACTCTGGCTGTCTGTTGTGATTCCGATGAAATCAAATGGTTCTGAGGTAAAAGGGCGATGTCCAGTGTATCAAAATCGGAAGATTCCAGCTTGGTTGACGACCACTACTGCCTTTGCTTCATAGTCAGCCACACAGATATCAAGGTTCCTGTTCTCAACTATATCTTTCGTATAACCATGTGAGTACAAAGATTTACCGTTACTGTCAAACTGAATAATTTGTTTCTCCGTAGAACCAGAGTAACGGACAACCCTTGCATGTTCACGAAAATCACTGTCCATGGTGACCAGGAGGTCGCCCGTGGTTGTTCCACAAATATTATGAAGTTTCCATCCCCCGAACTCTAATAATTTCTTGAATCTCTTTATTCTTCACTATGTTAACAGTACTTATTTCAATATCAACATAGACCAGATCTCCATTTCTTGTCACTGTTATGTCACGTGGATTGTTTCATGACTGGGTTTTGATTGATTTAATTATTTCACCCCGGAGGTTGTAGAGTTTCATGATATTTTCCATACCATGTGTCCAGATTTCATTGTCACTGAGACAGGAAACATTCTGTAAGATTGTAAACTTTGTTTGTATGCTGGTGATAACCTCGGCTGCATCAAGTAGTGATTTGGCTTGGGGACAGGATGCAGCTTCTGGGGTCTCTAATGTGTTGCTATGTGCTTCTTTTGTAATGGATATTGCTGACAGAGAACCAAAAGTTTGATGGAGTTGTTCCGTATCTATTTGATTAGGAGAGAAACGTGGTAAGGAAACATTGACTTTAGGAGGCAAACATCTAAATTCATCATTCCTTGATTTGTAAGCAGAGATTAGAGATACGTCATCGGAGTCTAATATTTTCTTTAGATCCAGAATACTCTGCTTTATATCTGACGTAATATGTTTTATTTCTTCTGAATGTTCATTAGAGCAACCAGGTGTTTGTTTTTCATCTCATCAATTTCAGATTTCTGTTTCTTAACAATGATGTTAATTTCCCTTTGAAAGTTTTCTCTTGTTCAGTGACAGCTGTTGTCAGATTCTCATAATGGTTTTCAAATTTTGTTTTCTCGGAGTTAAAATCTAGGGTAATTTCTTCAAATGTAGGATTTATTCGTACCTCTAGTTCTTCAAAATCGTGTTCTAATTCTTTTCTCTTAGAATGTACTTTTTTCAAAACATCTGTAAATATATGCCCATGATGTTTATCAGAGGATTTGCAGGTAGAGCAGACAGGAATGTCACATTCTTCACAATAAAACTCACAATGTGTATTGTGGTCAGGACATTTTGGGGGTAGTAAGGGGCAGGAAATCTATATTTGTACGGTATAACATTGTGTCTTTGTGATGAATCAGAGAGATGTTCCCCAACACAGTCCCTACACAAGTTAATCTGACAAATTTCACAATGACTCTGTAAAACAGTGCTTTGACATAGGTCACATTGAAGTAGTACCTGAGCTCTGCCTAGGGGTTCCATGATAGGTGTATTCTTATTCTCATGCATCCAAATCTAGGAAACAAAGCTGTTCTTGAATAACCACTTTTCATCAAATTGATATGTGTGTATCTTTGAGTAAATACAATGTAATAACAAGTATAAAAACACCAATGGTAATTGAGTGTACGCCGTCGGATCTTCTTACGAGAATTTCGTTTAACCACATATGTTGTTTGATACAATTATTTAGTTAATTGTTTTCTACGTCATTCATTAAGTTCTATGAAATAGCATGAGCCACTATGGACCTATTTTGGCCCTGCGAACTTCTAAGAAATCAAAAACGCTCAGTTTAGGTTGCAAATACAGTATTTATTACTTGACCCTTGGTTATTACATGTACGTATTAATAATGACATGATTTTCCCTCTAAGTCAATGTATTATGACGTCAAAAAATGCTTCATTTCTCTCATATCCTACAAATTCTTTTGAAAATGGCATAAAATGAATGCATTTTTTTCAATATTTCATATTGAGCACAACATCTAGAAAGCTAATTCAGTAGAGAATTTGTGTCCCCCGCTTAGGGAAAAACTAAATTATGCGCAGTTCAAGAAAGAAAGAGGGCGGAGGGGGGGGGGGGGTCGAATCCCCCTCACTGAATTTGTAGAAGTATTAAATGTATACATGTATACTGAAGCAAATAAGATATACCAATATGGATATAAAGATCTAATTGCTAATTCTTTATTATGTGTATTGAGAATTCTTTTTGTATGGAATATTTCTCCCACTGTTATGATGATTTGATGAGTTTGTACAAGTCAGACCTAGTAAATTTCTCAGTTTGCGTGCTGAATACTATCATTTAGTAAAAAATAATGTATTTCGATAAAAGTGGTCCGTCCGATACTTTAACTCGGGACCTCGACCTTGAACTTTGACGTTTTGTCTTCAAAATCAATAGGGGTCCTTATTAGGCCACAGGGAGTTGTAATGTAAAATTTCATTGCAATAGGTCAAAGGATTCTGGAGAGGAAAGTGTTGTAACAATCAGAATTTGCTTATTTGTGACCCTGAACTTTGACCTCTTGATCTCAAAATTAATAGGGTTCTTCTTTAGTCCATAGAATGTTACTATCCTAAACTTATTTCCGAAAGCCCAAAGGGTTCTCGAGATATTGAGTGGAAACGAAAGCGTTACAAACAGACAAAAAGACAGACAGACCAAAATTAATACCCCCCTTTTCAAGCGGCAAACAATATGCAAATTCATGAAAAAAAATCTGTTTTGAAAATCAAAAAAAAAAAACATGAATATTTTTCACAAAGTTTCACAAAGTATGTTTTCAAATATCTGGATTCTTTAAAGGACATTTTATTTTAGGAAATGAAAGCACGAAGTGTCTACTCAATTTTAATATATGAAATGGGAAAGAGGGTGATAGTTAATTAATTGATATAAGTACAGGGCCATTTTGTGCATAAAGTGAACCTAGCTCTTTTATATATTTTTTCAAAGTAATGTACGAATTATTAGTGCTTAGATGTTCTAGGAAGAAATAAAAAAGCTTTAAAAGAGAGTGTCCAGAGTCAATCACTTTAAATTGTAATATTGATTATTTTTGGTAGATGTTATACTATGTTTGGCAAATTATGCCAGCAAAATTAAGTTAGGGGCGTTTTTTAAATACACAGGTCCATTTACAATTTTAATGACTCTGTAAAGCTAGGTAAACAGACCGTTTCAAGTCTATACTCCTCTCCATTGAATCTCATCAATTAAAAAGTATGAACTAAAGTATATTAAGAAACCATGACTTTGTCGGATGTAATGAAACATGAAACAGCGCCTATTGATAGTACATGTCTTTACATTTTAATGATAAATTAGCAAATTACCAACCTATCATGCTAAAATGTTTAACACTTCTTACATTTTTTAAGCCTTATTAATTTATATGCACATTCTACATTTTACATATACCTACTGTTTTTTTTATTTCATTCAAAACGATGCAAAATGTGTGATTTGAAAATAATGCTAATTAATAACATACCTGTATTATGAAAATGGTTTCCTAAACACTGTTTGACGATCTACGTGCTGGTGTTGGCTTGATGCCAGGTCATATGATTTTAATCCAGATCATATGATTTTGATATCTGTCAATATATAGGTCTTTTTGATAATTTTTACATTTGCACCTTTGGTATTACAGATAATTGACAAATCATTTGTTAATAAAATAATCAGAAAAGAGAATGTCTTAGATACCCAGTATACGAGGGCTGTTCGGAAATTATTGAGACATTTACTGAAACTCAATGAAGTGCAAAGATAACTTAAGCAACATTTTATACAGGACGTTTTAAACAGTAAAGCAAAACTTCTAATTTTTATGATAGTTATATACTTTCTTGTGATATAATAAACATGATATGTCTAATGCTACGTCATTTTAACGTCACTTCCGCCAGAGATGTTTTCACATTCAAAACAATCAGGAAGCATTTACTCAAAATTCAAGCACTACGTGAAGTCAATATAAAATCGAAAAATTTTATACATAAATTGAATATCTTTGAGTATCGCTCTCATTTTGCATGTTTTTGTAAGGCGACTTATTCATTCAAAATGTCAATCCTTCCATTTATATAAAGCTACAATCATTTGAAAACTTTTATTTTTGTATGTTACATATTTTGACATTTGCGGAAGCATCTTGAACATTTTAATCTCTTTTTAAGTTTTTAGACATTTTCCCGTCTGTACACATAATTTAACTCTTTACAAATTACTGAACTGTTATGCAAAATACGTTCAATATCCACGCCATAGAAGTAGGAATTTACCATTTCCCCGCAAGCACCTTTAAGCAAGGTACACGTTTCTCTAAAGTTAAACGTAAATAATATTCTGACGTTATGTCTTCATACAAAATTAACTTTTTTTTATTTTATGATATTTTTGCAAGTATGAAAAAGAAGGAAATTGGCATTGAATTTAAGATTAAATGAACTTTTTAAAGTGCGTAAAATGCGTGATTGCGGTGAAACGCTATATGCGTGATTTGCGTTAGAAATAGGAAATGGTATATGCGTTGAAATGCTTGACTGCAGGGAAGAGGATTAAACGTATTAATGATGGTAAACAATCATCTTGTTTCATCTTTCAACATTGTTTTTAAAAATTGTTTGATTGCAATGGTACGATATATTTTATTTAATGAGAGTCATTTTAAATTATACGTACACTATGAGTGTTATCGCTATGACAGAGACCTAATTGATATTATACTTTTGACTATTTATAACATTCATTTATTTTCGAATGGTGGTTTCCCGTGTTGATCGAACCTTAAATTAGTTTTCTGTTAAATATAAAACTATGATTCATTATTGAAACAAAATAAAAACAAAATAAATCTAAATTTCAATCGCTGTTCAGAAAAAAATTGGTCAAATTGAGCTAATATAATAAAAATTGCTATTCTACGGTCACATTCCTTGTTGTATATAATAAATTTAGACTCTTTACGACAAAATATGGATAATTTCTGTTGTTTAATAAAAGCGCCTAAAGCATTTAATTTTGTTTGGTGAAACATACGAGGCAAACAATGACAGCAGAGTTAAAACCAAATACGGCAATCGGCAAACAGTGGATACAAAGTTTGATCAAGTACAAATTAGCTGTATCCTGAAAGTAGTAGGCTTCAAATTAAGTCAAGACATATTTTGGCTGTAAATATTGGTCATATGTATGATACTTGCTATCAAAGGAATTTATGGACATGTCCGTCGGACGGGGGGGGGGGGGTATTTACCTCTCCACAAGTACCCGTGCATTGGTGCCATACGACAGCTACTGAATAACTATTCTTCGATAATTAACATGAGCATGTTTAAATAAGACGGCCCAGTGGTGTTCGTAAAGAAGATAGGGGAGAAGGCCGCCGAAACGCCTATAGTGCGACAGATAAAAAGTTAAAAATCAAATCTCAATAATATCAGAATTTTATTTGATATTTTATCTAATAATGAAGTTTATTTAATCTAAATCTCTACAATTTACAAAAATCTCACACAGACTGAAAATATTTGCCTATGAAAAAGCATAAACACACTAAAAAGAATAAAAAGGATCATTTTCTCATACTTTAACAATTTTTTTTTGTATGAGTGGGTCTTCGTTCCATTTTTTGTAAAATGATGATCCTAAAAGTTGGCAATAGAATATACAAGTTGTGGTTTACTAAAACATGAAGCGAAGACCCACTTCACTTTAAAAGTACACTTTTATGACAAAACATTCGCATCTTTTAGAGAAATACTTAAGTCATGGGTAACCGGTATATCACAAACATTATTTAAATGCCCCAAATCATCATGAACCATGTAACATAGTGGGTAAGGCGTTAGTCTCAATCTCAAAGCAGTATGAATTGTCGGATTTTTATTGCTAGGTTTCGATTCTCACTAAAACCATCTAGTATTTTTATAATTTTTTCGATATTTTTTTTCTTACAAAAAGGTGTTTTTCTAATAAATTCAATAATTGGAAGTTGATCTATTTACTAGTACTCAATTCACATCATATTGAATATGTTTTCTTATTGCATGTATTTGTCGCCATAGGCATTATGCCCGCCTTGTTCCCCCATCTTCTTTTGTTTTTAAACGATAAGGAACAGAAAACGGATATTTGGAACTGTAACATATCAAGGACCACAGTAAAGTACTTAAAATTAAGTGAAGTATTTAAAAATAATATAAGTTATCATTTTTTATGTACAAGTTTTATGAAGTTATAAACTTAGGTTTTAAAATTGCTAATTTTAACTTTCATCAAATACATACAGGGTGTTTAACTCTCTGTTGATTCCGTACGCAAAAGCATGCTCTATGTAGGATTTTCTAAAATTTCTTGAATGGGGAAAATAATTGAAAACAAATTGACGAAACAAGAATATCAGCAGTCTTGTTTTTAAGTCATCATTTCTTTATTTCTATAGAATGTCCCTGTCAGCAAATTATTTTTTTCACTAATTCAAATGCTGATTGACTACCCTCCCCCGATATATTTTTAGGCCATCATTTGCACATACTGAATTGTCAAATGATATTTTGTTTGTTTTTTTATCGATCATGACATAAATCAAATAAAGGTTGTTGGTTGGCAGGTGATGTTTACTCTTCCACGCATTGGACGGGTCGTGCCCACTTATGATGTTTTAGAATTTCCCGTTTTTCTGCTCCAATTTTTTATTGTTTAATGGAATTTGAGCTTGAACACTGAACGTTACTACATGTAGTATCTTCATATCTTTCTTTAAAAAAATTAATATTGGCAGCAGGTTAAAACCAGTGGTATACCTCTTTTGCAAGGGTAACTGTTTGCTATAAGCTTGTCAAAACTAGCGACAAATTTGCTGCAAACACAAATGTTTTCAGAGTTTGTTATGGTTCCTTTAGCTTCGTTGCAGCAAAGGATCCTTTGCAGCAATGTTTGTAGCAAGTTTGCACCAATGTATGCTGATACTTCCAGCAAATGTTTACAGAGAGATTATATTTCGTTCTTAGATAGACAATCATCTTCTGAAATAATAAATTATATAAGGTATAGAGATATCTGGCATTTAGTGATAAGAAAAAAACGTTTAAAAAAGTTTAAATTCAGATTGAAATAAATGTTTTATCGATTGCCATTATCTGTCGTCAGTGTTTGCCACATAAACGGACATCTGTTGTTCACGACAGCCAAAATGCCTCGACCCGTTAAAATCAAACTCTTGAAGCACACTTATTCTTCTACAACAAAGTCCATTCACAGTATACAGTTATGGTGTAGAGATTCTAAGTTGATTATATACAACAAGGAATGTGGCCACAGGGAAGTAGTTTTTATTTTATAAGCTGAGTTTAACCAAGTTTTCTTGAATAACGATTGATATTTAACTTTATTCTGTTCTTATTTTGTTTCAATAAGAAATAATTGATTTTTATTACACACTTAGTAATAAATACAGGTTTTTTGCATATGCGATATGGCTGACGTCACAGTAGCCGTATCAGCCCTGCAGGGCTGATATGGATTTGCGGGGCTGATATCCGTATCAGCCCTGCAAATCCATATCAGCCCTGCAGGGCTGATACGGCTATTGTGACGTCAATATCACACCCTTAGTAAATTAAACCACAAAACAGTACTTGTGATCATACACAATAATTGTTGGTGCGTTCATATTCTCTTAATTTTAACTTTTTGAAAATAAGGTTAATCTTAATTTACAAATACATATAATACTATAGAATATTTTCAAATGACGGATCAAGTGCATTGAAGTAAAAGTAGAAACAAACCCAAATCTTATGAGACATTAGACTATGTACATGTATGTAAGAAGTCCATGCATGATTATTTGTATTATTTTTATACTTTCATTCTTCTCAACTGAATGTCTTCTGTATTTTATTACTAATTATGTAATAAAATACAGCCCTCTGGCTGATATTGGTGTCTCGGGCTGATACAGGATGTGATATGGAAAAGGGTATGTATTATTCTCTATATAATCAACAGAAAAATAGTTTAAGGTTATATCAACAGGGGAAACCACGAAACGAAAGTATATAAATGAATGTTATTAATATTCAAAATAATGATATCAATTAGGTTTCTGTCATAGCGATAAACAACTATGCCGTCTGTTGCCACAGTTGCCAGTGTAAAGACAAATAATGACCCCCATCGAATAATGACCGGGGGATCATTTTTCAAGGACAAAAATGACCCCTACCCGTAGAAAAAAAATCATTTTTTGTAGAAAAGGGTCCGAAGGAAGGTCATTATTTTATATGTTAGTCCTATAAAATAATGACCCCTATTGAAAAATGACCCTGTTTAAACTGATACAAAATATACACTCTTTGATATTTTTTTTTCACAGCGAAACTAATTTTTACATTTTCTGTAACCAGAAAAATACAAAAAGTCGTAAAAAATAATTAAGAGATTCATGTAGTCTTTTAATGCTAGAATTGTGTTTGAAAAGAGATTCTTTAATTGTCAAGTAAAGAGAATTTCTTTGATTATTCCTCCTTATAATGCTTGCTTAAAGAATGATATTCAACTTGTTTTTAGAAATCAAACCATGCAAACATCAGGTTTAAATACTCTTTAATGGGAAAAATTAAATTTTACGTTATTTAAACTTTCAGTTTGATTAAGTTTGGCAAATCCTATTTAACAATGAAAGAGGAGGAAATTTTAACCCACCCCCCAAAAAAAAAACCAGAGAACATTAGGTCAAATCAAAACCAAAACATGAGGCCCAGAAGCCACAGCGCTCACCTGAGCACTTCAGGCTTGAATTTACCCCCCCCCCCCTCCAGGCGTTCATCATTTGAACAAACTAGAATCTACACTACCTGAGGATGATTCCATATAAATAACACTAATCATAGCTTTGAAGTACTTGTAAAGAAGATTTTAAAAGATTCCCTATGTATATCTATGTAAAACTTGGGTCGGCCATTTTGGCTCCATCCTAGCCCCGGGGGTCATGATTTAAACAAACTCGAGTCTACACTACCTGAGGATGATTCCACATGAGTTTCATCTGGCCCAGTGGTTCTTGAGAAGAAGATTTTTAAAGATTTTTCCTATATATTCCTATGTAAAACTTGGGTCGGCCATTTTGGCCCCACCCTTGCCCCGGGGTCATGATTTGACAAACTTGAATCTACACTACCTGAGGAATATTCCACATGAATTTCATCTTTCCTGGCCCAGTGGTTCTGGAGAAGGAAATATTTTTTGAAGATTTTTCCTATATATTCCTATGTAAAACTTGGGTCAGCCATTTGGCCCCAACCTTGCACCAGGGGTCATGATTTGAACAAACTTGTATCTACACTACCTGATGATGAGTCCACATCTATTTCATCTTTATTGGCCCTGTGGTTCTGGAGAAGAAGATTTTTAAAGATTTTTCCTATATATTCCCATGTAAAACTAGGATCGCCCTTTGTTGCCCCACCTTTGCCCCGGGGGTCATGATTTGAAAAAACTTGTATCTACACTACCTGAGGATGATTCTACATGAGTTTCATCTTTCCTGTCCTAGTGGTTCTGGAGAAGAAGATTTTTAAAGATTTTTCCTATATATTCCTATGTAAAACTAGGCTTGCCATTTTGGCCCCACCCTTGCCCCGGGGATCATGTTTTGAACAAACTTGAATCTACACTACCTGAGGATGATTTCACATGAATTTCATCTTTCCTGGCTCAATGATTCTTGAGAAGATTTTTGAAGATTTTTCCTATATATTCCTATGTAAAACTTGGGTCGGCCATTTTGGCCCCACCTTTGCCCCGGGGGTCATGATTTGAACAAATTTAAATCTCCTCTACCTGAAGATGATTCCACATGAGTTGCATCTTTCCTGGCCAAGTTGTTCTGGAGAAGAAGATTTTTAAAGATTTTTCCTATATATTCTTATGTAAAACTTGGGTCGGCCATTTTGGCCCCACCCTAGCTCCGGGGGTCATGATTTGAACAAACTTAAATCTGCTGAACCTGAGGATGATTCCACATGAGTTGCATCTTTCCTGGCCCAGTGGTTCTGGAGAAGAAGATTTTTAAAGATTTTTCCTATATATTCCTATGTAAAACTTGGGTCGGCCATTTTGACCACATCCTTGCCCTGGGGGTCATGATTTGAACAAACTTGAATTCACACTACCTGAGGATGATTCCACATAAGTTTCATCTTTCCTGACCCAGCGGTTCTGGAGAAGAAGATTTTCTAAAAATGCCATTAATTTTTAACAAATTCATAATTATCTTCCCCCTTGGAAAAGGGCGTGGCCCTTCATTTGAACAGACTTGAATCCCCTTTACCTAAGAATACTTTGTGCCAAGTTTGGTTGAAATTGGCCCAGTGGTTCTTGAGAAGAAGATTAAAATGTGAAAAGTGTACAACCAACAACAACAACAACGACAACGCCGACAACGACAACGACGACAGACAACGGACAAATTTTGATCAGAAAAACTCACTTGAGCCTTCGGCTCAGGTGAGCTAAAAATAATAATAAATGAAGATCAAACAGATAAATAAAACTCTATACCTTTCAATAATTCTGAAAGAGGCTCTAGATAAAATATTGAAGCCTTCACACAAGTACTATCATATCATAATTTATTTCTCCATGATTAAAGTATACTTTAAATGTTGGTGGAGGTATACTTGAAATTTATGTGGCAAAGTAACGGTAAAAAATTAGTAAAATAATAGATTATTATTAGACTATCTAAATTTAATTCCATGGTTCTCAAGCCAATTTTTTTCCAAAACAGATGCGGGAGGGCGGCATGTTATTTTTCATTTTATTGGCAATAAAGTAGTTGAGGGAGGTGTTTTTTTATTTTAATCTCCAAATTTTCTTAAACATATAGATAATTTTTTAAGTCACATATATATTTTCCATTTCTGGTCAAAATGTCTGCTTTATCCATTGCCTAACAGCGTGTAGAAATCGTAGGTAATGTCTTTGAATGTATTTTCAAACGAAGTAGCCAAAATCGCATTGTAAATGGCTACCGGAAGTGATATTTGAATACTGAACTACGAAACAAATGAGGTCAGAATTTTTTTTCCCGGATTGGTTCCCGCAATACCAACTTTTTATTTAACAGACATACAAATCGGCAATGCAGCTACCTCAAAACAGATGCGCGCGGGCCTGAGAACCAAGATTTCAATTTTATATGGCTTTAAGCTTATTTTTAATTATTTCCTATAAAATAAAGGTAGGGTGTTTTTTTTTATTTTGTTCAATAAAGACTTCCTCCTAAATAAGAAAGGGGTGGGGTAAGTATAAGACCTACAGAACTAAAAATATGCTCCGTAAAGCTATGGGCTAGTGTAAAATTTACAGTCATTCTAATGCAAAAACAATAAATGTAGTCATAAAACTTTTGATTTAACACAGAATTCGTTACATTTCTTTTAACGTAGAACCTACTTCGTATGACATCATAAAGGGTAAATGTGTTTAACCTGTGCTAACCCATTAAGACGTCATAATCAATTCAATGCCAATTTTCCCGTACTTGACAGATTCAATAAAAATGGTAGGAAATACTGCATTTTGAAAATCACAGAATCCAATTATGCCAAAATAATCCTAATTCAATTCATATATCTTTTATTACTTAGAGGGGAAAAGTATATATATTTTAATCACTTTTTGTAATCATTTGGCTATGTTCTTCATCATATTGAAGATTGAAAACATTGTGACAAAGACTTTTAAACTTTTTTATTTTTACATATATAGGGTGCATAATTGACTAAAAATAATAGAGTTCATTTGACTATTTTTTAAGGGTGGACTTTTATGTTAATTGAATAAAAAGGAAATTATTCTTGATTAAATATTGTTTAATATTATTCAGTTAATAAAGCTTATATACAACAATGTTTGAAGAAGTATTTTTGTGATTTTTCATATTCCCTTTACTACAAGTACCCCTAAAAATATTTGATAATGTGAAATTGCAGTATGTAAATACCATACTAAGTTCCATGCCTTTTCTAGGTTAAAATACAAAAAAACGTTTCATGATATCTTAACTGATTGATATGCAAGTACTAATTTATCATTTTGAAAAGTTTGAAAATCTTGTGACAAAGACTTTTCCGACATAGGTTCTATGTTTTACTCATGTCTGAGTATATTTTTAGAGACTTTAATATGAAAATCAGAACAAACATTTTCATTTTTGTGATGTCTTCTTTATAATGTATCATAATATGAAAAGTTAATTGAGGACTATTTCTTTTAATGACCCCGTAATCGATGATTCGGGGGGTATATCGTTTTATCGTGTTCGCCTGTATGTCAGTCTCTATGTCTGGCGGCTTGTTTGTCTGCAAAAACCTTACTCTTGACCATAACTTTTCATTAATTGGAGCTATGACTTTCATATTTAATATGTATTTTCCTTGTGACAAGACCTTACTTTGGGTACCAACAAATTTGACCTTTTGACCTTTACTTTGTTCCATTTTGCACAAAAATGCCAAATTTTTACTTTGGTCATAACTTTTAAACGGTAGATACTAGTACTCTCTATACTTTAAATATGTAGTTTTTTGGTATTACCTTTCATTAGATATTTAAAATTTTCACCCTTTGAATCTGACCTTGGAGATTTCCGTACTTATATTTTTTTAACCTTAAACATAACTTTTGAACGGAAAGGCTAAATTATCCCATACCTCACATATGTAATCCTTGTTGCTACATTAAACATTTTCTTAAGAAATCATCAACTTTGACCTTTGAGTTTCTTTCAGTCATGCTTTGAATACCACACGCAGAAATATGCCAGATCGGTGAATTATAACGGGGACACCTGTACAATTACGGTCGACGATCAACCACGACCAAAACAACATGAACAAGCTTTAAAAGCATACACAAAGATGTTTTAAGGGGTCACATATAAAAAAGCGGCTCGTTACTTTTTGTCCGGTGTAGATAAGGAAACAACGTATGATGGTATAAAGAACTATCTTGACAATAAAGGTGTCCGCCCTTTTCAAACCGAAGGACCGATTTTCAGTCAGGACGGCCAAAATTAACATTTCTCCATTGTGCTCAGAAATCGTTGAATCCCCTGGATTCTGGCCAGAAGGAATTCGCTGTAGAAAATGGTATAGTGAGCAAGAGTGGTTTAATTTATGCGACCAACGCAAGACACGTGAGGATTGGGACTCTGAGTACTAGACATGTTAGTTGTCATATTTTTACATTGTACATATAGCATAGTCAAGATTATGAATTTTGTGTGTATTCTATTTTTGATAATGCAATTAAGGCTATTGAACTGGAATGTCAGGGGAGTCATATCCTCAACGATGTGTCTCACAAATGTATTACAGAATGTCAAGTGTGATGTTGCAATTTTAACAAAAAACAC
>NW_026924289.1:0-23329 GCF_032062105.1 Saccostrea cuccullata
AGCATTTGTATATAAGATTCAATTCATAAGAAAACCTCAGTTATCGAAGATATTTCTTGTAATATTTGCTTCACTAACATAGTTGGTAGTAATACTTGAAGAAAACATGCATAAAGCGAATTCGCTATAATGGTTATACGAATTCGTTATACGGATATAACGAATTATGGATATAGCAAATTAAATTCCACAGGTCCCCAGGACTTCGCTATAACCGAGTTTTACTGTAACAGTGAACCGAGCGTGCATAAATTCTGTGCAAGTCGCTATTTTTTGGAATATCACCCGTCGTCAAGCAATGTTGACTGTTGCTACGCAAGAGGGTGTGGCTTCATTATTCAGCGGATAATAGTTTTTTTTAAAGAAATGTCTCTCGACGAATCAAATTCAAGTAATTTACATGAAAGTATAATATAAAATTTTATCACATATTTACCCCTTTATCCCGTTGATATAGCTCATATGATATCGTTTTCGTATCAACACTATGAATTTCTACGCCGCATGACGTCATGTAAATAAACAAATACATGTGCATGATGGGAGAGAATTCCAAATAATTCAGTTGTAAAAATTGATGGAGGTGGCTCAGGTTTGGTGAAATCTTCTAAATTTGAAAATGATGAAATGATCTATGAAGTTGAGATTGAGGGAACAGGTCTGACATTGCCATTTTCAAGTTACCGTCTCAAAATAGAGAGACCTGTCTCGCAGCAGACGATGTCTGGAACGCGTTTTGAATCAATAGATGAAAATGATATTGATAAATATATAAATGAACAAGAGAACAAAAACACCTGGAGAAAAACTTCTGCTGACATAAATTTGCTAAAATCGTTTCTTGAAACACAAAATGAAAGCAGACCAATAGAAGCAATCCCTCATTCTGAACTGAGTAACATTTTGTGTAAATTTTTCTTGAGTGTCCGCAAGCCTGATGGCTCAAATTATGAACCAAACACATTGCGATCATTTATGAGCAGCTTTGATAGATATTTACGTAAAAGGAAGTATGGATTTCAGATTGTTTCAAGCATCGAATTTGTTAAAGTGCGCGAAGTTGTCAAAGCAAAACAGCGAAGTCTTAAAGGCGAGGGCAAAGGAAACCTGTCTAAAAAGGCAGATCCATTAACTGACATAGAAATAAATAAACTGTGGGAATGTGGTCTATTAGGGGTTCAAACTTCTGAGAGTATATTAAATTCACTTTGGCTATTCAACACGATTTATTTTGGACTGAGGGGTTCAGATGAACACAGATCCATGTCGTGGGGTGACATTTGTTTACAAACCGACATTTCTGGCGTTGAATACCTAACATTCAATGAACGGCAATCAAAAACAAGACAAGGGATAAATCCAAGGGATGTTCGTGTAGTCAAACCCAAAATGTGGGCAAATACCGACGCGCCAGATCGATGCCCAGTTGCTATTTACAAACTATATTCAGAAAAAAGACCCGATGATTTTTCAAAACCCGATGATCCATTTTATTTAGCAACACATACCCAGCAACACGCTATGTCAGTCAAAGAACAATGGTTTAAGAGACAGCCAGTTGGCGTTAACAAATTAGCATCTTTAATAAAAAGAATGGCAAATGCAGCTGGCATTGGTGGAGACAAAAAACTCACTAACCACAGCGCTCGAAAACATCTAGTGCAAAAATTAAGCGAAAACAACGTACCTCCAAATCAAATCATGCAGATAACTGGCCATAAAAACATCCAATCCATTAACAATTACAGCAGCATCAATGAAAATTAATACAAAAGTATATCTGGCATCCTTTCGAACTCCGCACCTCCTGTAAACAACCCCGGATCCGCCACATTCAATTGGACACAAAACAATTCAGTCACAAATACCGCTGTACGGAACACTAACACATCCAACACTGGAAGTTCCATGATTGTCAATGTTTCAGGGGGAATTCAAAACTTCTTGAATGGAGACGTCCACGGTGGAAAAATTATTGTAAACATACATGAATGTTCAAACAAAACACCACGGAAAAGGCCGCGTGTCATCTATGACACGGACTCGGATGACTAAAGTCAATGATGATTATAGATGACTTTATTTGTCAAATTTCACTTCATTTGCTATTCTTAAACAAATTTTCATTCATGAATTAAAAAAAAATAAGTGCTGAAATACTTTCTTTCTTTTATTTTTGTACGAACTATGTCATACAGCGTAATATTATTTATAACGTTATTTGGTTCGAGGTAACCGAAAGGGAACTTTGAATTAGAAATAAAGACAAAACACGCATTTATAGTGAACAAAATATGTGATAAAAAGAATCTCTCATGGTTTGTGGTTTGATATGATTTTATCCAACTCCATTGGATGTTTTCTATCCCCTCGCCAAGGCTCGGGGATAGAAAACACACAAGTCGTTGGATGAAAGTCATATCAAACCACAAACCATGAGAGATCCTATATATAATAATGTTGGCACTTTGTGACTGTTATTTTACTTTTGGAATGACCATAGATCAAAGAAATGAAGGTATTGTTTTGTTTTCCCTGTGATTTATTTTGTGAATGTGACTTGACTCTACAGGTAGACTGTCTGGAGGTATATCTTCCCTAACTTGTGACTGTGGAGCATCTGTCTGTCAAATTGGGTCTGTGTCTGGAAGAACGAGTAAGACGTTTACATTTTAATATTATTACAAAATACCAAGTTTCTATGCTGTGACATTTTGAAAAAGAAACAGTTGGATGGAAATGAAGTGTTTACAAGGCTTGAAGTTTTTCAATCCCCTATGAAATTCAGTATTTTTCCTGGATTAAGGCATATTGTTATCTTTAAGAAAAGAAATGATGACCTTTTATTGTGATTTTTCATAATACAATTTCCTCTCTTTTCAACATTTTTACCATCAAGTTGTCGCTTTTTTCGACATTTTTCACTCGCGCATTTTCGAGAGAAATAAGGAAGACTGGTTAAGCAGTAAACTTCATCAATCAGAAACAGGACTGAAAGTATTGTACTTATCTATATATCGAATTGTTATAGTTTTTTTTATTTGTACTAGGTGATTTACAATTACAATTGATTTACAATGTACAATTCGCAAATCTATGTCAACTATTTATTGTTTTTTTTTAGCACAAAGAAACAAGAAACTGTTCTTTTGTTTCATCTGCATGAAGAAGGATATACATTTACATGTATATAACATAGCGTTATCATTAAGCCGTGGAGCTTTTCATCGATTGGGACACGGTGAGTGGTTTATGTTACAATGGATACAGCATGACACTGCTTATCACTACACTCAGTAGCAGATTTGGGTGCCCTTGCACGGGAGCAGTAAAACGGAAGTGAAGATAATTTTCATTTACTTATGTTTTACATTTCGATCGAATCGGAAAGCTTATAATTATACTTAGTACTTACATATCTTTCTTGATTGTTCTAAGTGTCCACTTCATGAATTTAATTTGGAGAGCGAGAAACCAGGAAGGGAATAGAAAAAAAACCTTCAGACAAACACAGAAAGGTTAGGAGATAGGATATTCTCTATAAGGCGTTCATTTTCCGATTTCATTCACATTATAAGAAGTAAGTGTTGTGTGTGCCACCCACAAAACACTTATCATTATTATCATTTTTTTTTGACACAGAATTACATACATATACTTTATTGAAAGAAAAAATCCCAGAATGATAACATTAAATGCTAGCCATTTTAATCACTTGTAGGCAGCTTTTAATAAGCTTTGACGAAAATGGGAAGTGTACGCTTAAACTGTAGATACCCAAATACTAACCTTGATCATATATATGTATCTTAATAAAATGATAAAACCCTAGCCAACTATCATGAACTATAGCACATAGAAACATTTTTGAGTTTTTTGAAAAATAAGCCTACATGTATCTAAATATGAAACTTTCTCCTCTCAGTACTCCGTCGGCCAGAAAGAATGAACTTTGAAATCTATATAAGCAATAAAGTCTGATAGTTTTAACCCTAACCCTCACTGTTTGTTTCCCCTATTATTCACTTTGAGGTTTGTCTAAACACTTAATATTGCTTAGCAATTCAAATTCTATAAAGTACTATCACCGGTATGATTATCTACTATTCTCTTTTATAAGTACCTAATTATGAAGGGATGTTTAACTAAAGATTTTACACTTTATGCAAAATTAGTCTCTTTAGACAAAGATTTCCATATATCAGAAATTTTAATTTGAAAAAAAAATGATTTGCAAAAATACATATATATTCCTTTTCAGGTTTGAAGGTATATTGCTGCGTAGAAGGGAAATTAGTTCGATAGTTAAGTTGGAGAGTCAACACGTTTATCAATGAAGGAGCTTGTTGCATTAAATATTCTTTTTGTAAAATATCAAAACATATGAATTAAACATATTGTAACTCTATGAATCTTTTGATGAGAAAGCTCATTTGGATAAACCGTATTATGAGAATGGAATTTTTTACATTTTTCTTTGAATATATCTAAAAATTTTCAGGTGAATTGAATATTTTTTCTTTTCACATATAAGATTTTTGACAAATTCTGCTTCATATGAAGGTATAAACAGCCACGCATTTCAATGACCACTCTACTAGTATTATGGACAGAAAATATAACAAACTTTCACAATTTTTAAAAAAAATTAACAATAATATGAGTGCAATAAAAGTTCCTTTTATGATAACAAACAATGATATAAATAACACTCAGATAAACTACATTACACATTGACATTTGATAGTTATTTTTACATAGAATAAAGAAAAAAGAAAAGCTATAATCAATTTGAGACAATAATAAAAATAATATTTATAACTAGGAGACTTATTGTTCACAGAACAATAAGAGGTCTTTCCACCTTCTTTGAATTTTTCAATTTTGTTTTATATATGACTCCTTAAAATTAAATTCCATGAACAAAAAAACAAAATTGTCTTAAAGGTTAGAAAAAATGAAAATAAAAAAAATTGAAGTGACCTTGACCTTTGACCTTGATAAAATGTTCAAGGTCAAAGGTCAAGGGTCACAATGCAGTTGTTTTTATTTCACCACTTATAGTTTTCAAGTTATAAGGTTTAATATTAAGTACAAAGAAGTTAAAGGGCAATAACTCATACATGACGTCATCAGATCCTTTCACATTTATACAGTGAAGTTAGGTCTAAAGACCCTTAACACATAAAGTGAAAATGATATCTCGAGACGGTATATAGTTTTGGAGTTTCGATAACAAAGATTTTTGCACAAGGGACCATAATTTTTAAAAGGATTAATCTTAGGGGACAAGAATGAAATCTATGAAAATTTTTAAGAGTACATATTAACGATGCAAAGACATTACGTATATGTTAAAAGGCAAAAGAGATATAAAAAATGTTTAATTTCTCATTTTTGGAATGACCTTGACCTCTGACCTTAACATAATTTTAAAGGTTAAAGGTCACTAAATCTTATGCAGTTGATTGCATAAATTTGACTAACAATCTCGTTTTGAAAAATTTTAATTATTTATAAATTGAAAGTTTCTGGCAAAACTCATTGAAGGGGACATCGAATACTTTCGAAATGAATAAACTGAAGACTCCTATTATTTAGTTGAAGACATTGGTGAAGGTTTCATACCTTTAAGGTTTATGTTTCTGAGAGATATGATAACAAGCATTTCTTGTAAATTGCATATATACTTTGAAAGGGGTCAAAGATCAAATAAGGGGTCATTTTTCGGAATAACTTTTATTTCCAATATCATGAACTATAAAGTTTTTCGATTAAGTCTTACAGTTATGGAAAACATCTCCAGACAATAAAATATATATATATATATATATATATATATATATATATATATATATATATATATATATATATATATATATATATATATATATGATAATAATAGATAGGAGAAGCTGTGACAAATGTGATAAACACATGTATAATGGAATAATATATTTTTTTTAATAAAATATTCATGAAAAATTTTTGAGTGAAATATAAGTTAACCGCATAGGTTTTCATTTGTCATTCAAATTTTCACAATTGCTGTAGTGAAAGTGAAAAAAAGATACACAGATTTATTAGGATAGTTGCAGATAGGTGAAATTTTAAACATTATAGACTATTTTTAATATCTTGATTTTAATATTTTAGAATTTTATTGTCTTGATCATTTACAACCAAATAGGTAAAAAAATATATACCAATCCATGCATTCTTTTTTGTTGGTACGAGGGGCATTTCAAAAGTCCTGAGAACTGTTTAATAAAGAATTAACCGTTTTACGGAAATTATTGAGTTTAATATCAATGGAAAGATCAGAAAAATATACACATATTTTGACGTCACTTTATAATTTTTATGACGTAATATCTCCGAAAATGACGTCACAATAGAGAATGTTTTTCATACTGAAAATTCGCGTGTTCATCCACATGGCACGATTTTAAAAGTGCTTTTTAAGGCTTATTTGAAAAAATATTTCAAAGAAAATTTTTATTTGCAAAGAAGTAGAGTAAGACTATGGTACTGTTCATAAAAAATTCTGTACTTCATTATTTGGTTTGTTTACTAGCACGGTTTATGTCCGGTTATGCTATCATCGACATTCATTCAAGATTTTAAGTTACATGATACGACTGGATTTTCGGTCTTTTATATAGTTCTCCATTGTATGAAATAAAATATTTTCAGTATAAAACTGAAATATATTAATGCAGTTTTCAAAAAATACATTTTCAGTAGCAGTAATCGTACCGTTTACAAATAAAATGTACAAAAGTCTAGCCCCTGACTTGTTTTTGTGCGTATTTTTTCTTATTAATTCAACTTCGGCACCCCAAAACGCACTACTGCCTCTGACTTTTGACTCCAAAAAAGGTTTATAAGTTACACAGACATGTAGAATCTTATTCAATTTCCATGAATTAGTTTTTGCGAATATGTGGAGGTACGCTGGGGTTACAACTGCGCCCGCACCATTTTGGATTTTACGAGAAAATATGGGGCACACTAAACTTAACTTCTCTTGAACCTTCATCGATCCCACAATCTGGTTAATACACCTGACGAATTGATGCCATCAAATTTTGAAACACGATTGTCTATTTTCCTTTGATTGCCAGCTTTGCCTTATTTTCACAATTAGGTCTGTTTTATGCAATGCGATGTTTGACAATTGCTTAAACCATTTTAGAACAAGAAGAACTCCGAAACAGACCACCATATGATAGATTTTAGTCTATGTAAAGATTCCACCAACTGTCATTTACGTCCGATAGCTTGCGCCCGAGTAATGAGCAAAAGTTGTTTTTAAAATTTTACTTTGATGAAATTGTGTCTTTTGTTACGTCATTTTTATGGCCAGTATTGTAAGCATGTGGAACTATGACTTCATTTTCGTAGTGATTACGTCATAAAAATTATAAAGTGACGTCAAAATATTTGTTTATTTTTCTGATCTTTCCAATGATATCAAATTCAATAATTTCCGTAAAACAGATATCTTTTTATAAAACAGTTCTCAGGACTTTTGAAATGCCCCTCGTATATCATATGTCATTTAGTAAACAATTGAAGTCTTATGTTGCAGCCCTTCTGGGCAATGGATGGCGTCCCACTAGTACTGCAATCGAACAACTGATTGTACGAAATGAATCCGTATATACTAGATGTGACACAGATATATCATTAAAGTAAAGAGTCAGTTATAATGATTTGAGAATAAGTCTTTTCCTCTAAATATTTGTGCGTCCTTGAGAATTTGCGTAGTAAGGCTTGTTTTTAAAGTATAAATGTTTTGAGTGTTTTTGTACAAGTGTCTTATCGAAGAACTCTGTGAAAACAATGAGGAAGATAAAGACCTTCAAACCAAGGGAAAAGTAGTGTACTAGGGATGAAGTATTCTCAATTTGTTAATAAATATATTTAAATGGAAAGGTGATCACAAAATGATTTTGAATAATAGTTACCTATTCTGGTTTGCGTGTGTTCTAAATGGAATTAAAGGTAGGTCAATATTTTACATCTGGTGAATTTTTTTTTACCAAATAAGTAAATATGTTATTTATTATTCAGTTCGTTCGCTGATCGGTTATTCGCAAAACTATGTCCATTTTGTTATTCACTCAATAAATACTCAAACCCAAAAGAAACGCTACACCCTAATTTTAGGGGGAATATTGTATACAGGTTATAACTTTGTACCGAAAAAGTTGGGACATCTTCAACTTTGCTAAATCAGTTATTTAACGGTTGAATAATTTTCTTTCAAATACCGGAGGTTTATTTTTAGCCCTCTTAAGGTAGTACACAATAGATAGGCCAAAGAAAGTGGGCGCTTTAGATGGCGATTCGGCAGGAATAGTGGCTCATAGAAAGAATTTTAAAAATATCATTGATTTATACATTTTTTTCAAAACCTAGACAATTACTGTGTTTTTGGTAAAGGTAAAATGGGCAAATATTCAGTTAAATATGTTTGATTTTATTTGAATATGCACCTGGCTATAGCCGTACCAGTCAAATGATGCAAAAATCGACTCTTTTGTAGTCGTTTTTCATTAATTTTGTTGTTTCTGGGTCTTCTCTCCATGAATTTTAAATGTGTTATCAGTGTATTTTTAACCGTAAAATTTTTTCCAGTTGTTTAAAAAAATGGAGAGACGACCCAGAAATACCAAAATCTAAACATTTTACATTTATTTTCTGGTAGAAAATTGACAAAGTCCAAATGTATAGGACTTTGGCTTTAAATAATGATTTAAATACCAGCTATGTATAGTGTTCCGCGGTAGCTACATTGGTTTGTCGCTGGATTCAAGTTATATATATTGAAGCAGTATTTTAGGTTCGAATACAGTGATTTGTTTTATTTTATTTTTCTTTGAGCTTGAAATTTTTGAATTTTAAATACTTCTTGAATAAAGTAACAAATTATGTTTTATACATTATTTTACATTGTTTTATATTTCAATGCGTTTACATTTTGTCTATTATAGTGCTAACGTTCTCAAATGGAAATAAACATACATGAACTTGTAACTACAAAGTTACACCTGATGAACAAATATTGAATATATTAAAAAAAAACTAGCAACTTCGATCGTTCTGTTACATTCAATATTTTAGTGCATTTGAAAACTGAGCACAAAAATTATTTAGTATATTCTATTACAATCATGTAAATGTACAGCTGATGTATCCAGCATACTATGTATTAGATAATTTATCTTTCTTGACACCTTATAATTGAAAAAAAAATATTTACAAATAAACAAACAACAGAAATCCATTCCCATGCAGTTTCTATAAGATGTACGTACATATGCATTAAAACTACATGGTGCTTGGACATTTAAATCTGAATTGTTTCGTGTCAATGATTCCTGCCGACTGCCCATCTAGTGCACCCACTTTCTTTTTCCTCAAATTCAATTTTTCTGAAACTTTGATACTTTGTTCTAGGATACAAAATCTCTCTTTATATATGATATGAAAGAAATTCAACCACACATTTTTTGTCCATATAGTCTGAAATATGGCCTATCAGACCCCTGTAAGAAGATTGTGAAATCAGACATTCGACTTAAAAATGAGCCTTATTTTAGAATTATTAATTGGTCTATTGCAAATTTATTAAAATACTTTTAATAAAGATAACCTTTTTGTTACTTTAAATCAGTACGTCATATTGATACTGGAAAATTTTAGTAAAATATAAAGTAAAAATAGAACATAAATAGCGTCGGAATTGAAATTTCACATGTAAATATCCGACAGTTTAAGTTTTCTAAAGAGAAAATGTATAATTCAATTTTTACAAAAAAATTAAGAGAATGATTCAAATGGGTCCTAGAATAAAATGTGTAAAAATAAAGAAAATTGAATCTGACAGGGATCATTCATTGATGTCAATATAGTGATATTATTCTTTTTTTCTCCAGTACTTTTTAAGAAATTAGTTAAAATAGATTTCAGGGGTGTTTTGTCCTACCTTAACAGAAATCAAAAATTGCATGTTTATTAGAACATTTGACAATAATTTGGGATTTCAAGGTTTTGAATCTGTTAATTATTAGTATACATGTAGTAATAAAATTTCTGAAAAAAAATCTTTCTTTTCCGGATGTGATGCCTTTGTTTTCTCAAAATGACTAAGTACTTATTTTCATTGCTCGTGTTTGAAATTCTCAAAATAAAGGAAAAGGAGAGTTGCAGATACAAATATGCACTACATAACGAATCATCAGGCTCATGCGTTACAAAAGCATGAAAGGCAGTTTCTTGACCGGAAGTCCAAGAGTTACTACACTACACCAGGTTAGAGAAATTTGAGCTCAGTATCTGAAAAAGAATCACTTAAAATGCCTAAGAATATTTCTTTCGCTCAGATCAAGAGATTGATTAACCTTATGCACCGTAGCGTAGCGTGGTACAAGTTTAGCGTAAATAATATTATGACGTAATATTTTAATAAGAAAATAACTTTTATTATTCTATTAGACTTAAGAAAGTATAAAATGAAAGTAATTTGGCAAAAAATTAAAGATTAAATAAACTTGTTAAAGTGCGTGAAAATGCGTGATTGCGGGGAAACTGTATATGCGAGATTTTGCGTTAGAAATAGGAAATGGTATATGCGCTAACATGCGTGACTGTGGGGAAGGGGGTTAATATCGAAATTTCATTCAAAAAAAGTTTTATGTACCAAAGGTTAAATTAAAAAAAAAAGCATATGATATTATAATCCTTTCAAATAATAAAGGTATTTTGAATTCATTCATTCATCATTTCGTAAGTTCTATGGTCGATACAGTGACCTTGTCAGCAAATACAATTTATCATTGAGTCAAATGCTGACTGACGTTTTTCATACCAATTGTTAGTCCATTATTTATACACTGAATTGACGAGGGATTTTTTCCGTTATTTCCGTTATTTCCTGATCATGGAGCACACTGCGGGTGTGACCGGTCGGCAGAGGATGCTCACTCATCCCTGACACCTTATTCCACCTTTGATATCTCGGAGGTCCGTGTTTGCTCTGCTCTTATTTTGTATTATGGACTTTGAGATTGAATACTGTTCGTTATCTCCATATCCTTCATTCATTAACAACATGCTTTGAGAATATTGAATTTTAAAACGAAACAGGTTATTGAGAGATAAGTTGATATAACAGAAATTTATAAAAATCACGTAAAAAATAAGTATTTTTGAATGTATATTTTGGAAGCTTTTTTGAACGTTCTTTATAGCAATGATTAAGTCATGTAAATTTAATTAATAGGGTGGTTTTTAGCTGACCTTTTTTTATATATGCTTTTCATTTGACCTTGGTTTTTATGCTGAATCTGAATAAAATAATCTGTCTAACTATAAAATCCATTAAGCTCACGGCAGGTTTGACTGGTCAACAGGGGATGCCTTCTCTTCCTAAGCACCTGATCTTACCACTTGAGTACATGCTCTATGCCCTCACTACACTTTTTTATTGTTTATACATTATTTTCTCAACTCGACCATTGGACGTTATCTTGGCACTTTTCAGTTAAACAATTTTTAAATTCAGTGATTTTTAGCTCTGCTGGTCAGAGACCAGAAGAGCTTATGCGATAGTAAGGTGTCCGTCGTCCGTCCGTCTGTCTGTCTGTCTGTCCGTCCGTCTGTCTGTAAACAATTTTTCAAAATGCTACTCCTCCTACAGTTTTGGTCTGATTTTAATATAACTTGGCACACAAGTAGACTACACTAAGATACATAAAATAACGCATCGGTTTTTGATTTCGATGAACGGTGTTGCCATGGTTACTAAAAATAAAATGTTCTGTGAAATTCCTTCAAAACACTACTCCTCCTACAGTTTTGATCTGATTTAAATATAACTTGGCACACAAGTAGACTACACTAAGATACATAATATAGTGCATCGATTTTTGATTCTGATGAATGGTGTTGCCATGGTTACTAAAAATACAATTTTCTGTGAAATTCCTTTAAAACGCTACTCCTTCTTCAGTTTTGGTCCGATTTCAGTATTACTTAGCACATAAGTAGACTACACTAAGATACATAAAATAACGCATCGGTTTTTGATTTTGTTGAATGGTGTTGCCATGTTTACTAAAAATAGTATTTTTCTGTGAAATTTCTTTAAAACGCTACTACTTCTTCAGTTTAGGTCTGATTTCAATATAACTTGGCACAAAATTAGAATACACTAAGATACATAGAATAAAGCATCGGTTTTTGATTTCGATGAACAGTGTTGCCATGGTTACTAAAAATAAAATTTTCTGTGAAATTCCTTTAAAACGCTACTCCTCCTACAATTTTGGTCTGATTTCAATATAACTTGGCACACAAGTAGACTACACTAAGATACATAAAATAGTGCATTAGTTTTTGATTTCAATGAACGGTAATGCCATTTTTACTAAAAATAGAAATGTCTGTGAAATTCCTTTAAAATGCTACTTCTTCTACAGTTTTGGTCTGATGGCAATGGCTTCTTTTCTCATCCTTTGTTATAAGTACAAACCAGTAGAGCTACAGTCTCGACAGAGACTTCTGGTTTTAAATTAAAAGTAGATGCAGTTTCTGTTTCCTATCACTGTGACAGAGGATGGGACAAATTTGAAGATAAATGCTACAGACTGTTTCCTGAATCCAAGAACTGGCATCAAGCTCGTGATAGCTGTAGAGTCCATGGATCGACTCTACCGATAGTGTCAAATAGAAGAATCCAATCATTCATTGTCCAAAAATGTAATAATTCTTAATGCTTTTTTCTTAGATAAATAAATTCCAACTTTCATTATCATTTTTTTCAATGTCTATTAAAATTTTATTCCAAAAATGGAGACAAACTAATAATTGAAAGTGATATGACACTTTTTTTTGCATATTTTAAACATGGTTTTAAACGTAATAATATGAACTTTAGAAAAAAAAAACTGTTTCAATTATTACAAATGTATAATTTTTTTTTTAAAAAAGTTATTTTAAAATGGCGTTATTTGTTTTAAGAAATTTTTTCTTGTGATTTTGAAGACAGGCGTCTGTTAGGTCCATTTGGAGTGTATTTGGCGGGAACTGATGTTAAGAGAGAGGGAACATGGGAATGGGCTGATGGGGAGGAACCGTTTTCTTTCTCTACCTGGCAAAAAGGTATTAAGTTCTACCTGAAGGTCAATATTATTTTTAAAAAATGAATGCTGAATCTCACCTCAAGGCTTTTACAGCGCATTTCATTTTATTATACTAGTATTTTGATTTGAAGAATTTTAAGAAGCTGTACTCTACTTTCAGGAGAACCGAACAATGATGGTGGATATGGTCATTGTTTACATATGTGGAAGACACATCAATTTAATTGGAACGACGTTAATTGTCAGCTTTCCATTCCTAAATACTTATGCTCAAAACCAGGTATCATATCATCAAATTTCAATATCTATCATAAGAAAAGTATGACCCTTCACCGGCATACGGTGACGTCTCCATATGAGTGAAAAATTCTCGAGAGGGACTTATATACAATATACAATCAATCAATCAAAAAGTATGATTGTATTTTATACTAAATTCCTTTTTCATGTCACATTTGCTCAAAGAAGGCCATATTAATATTTACAAATAAGCAGACCTTAAGGGATTTCTATCCTCACAATGTTACTAGTAAGGGCTAAAAATAGAGTCACACTTTTTTTCACTTGATATAATCAAAACTACTTAATAATTGCAAAAATGTGTATGTTGCAATATTTGTTCAAGATGTAAGGCATACTAGTAAATAAACATAAACATACTTAACATAAAAAATCATACATTTTTAGAAAAAGTATTATAAAATTATGTAACTGCGCCAAATACATAATTCTGATTCTTATAATTTCAAACTTATTGCTACTTTTTAAATATACATGAATTGTGTTCGAATATCGGGGAATCAATATTATTATAGACAATTAAAAACGTGAAATATATAATGGAGATATCACCGGTACTTTAGCATTATTATTTTAAGATTGAATAAATAATTTGAAAAAGGAAACTTTACAATTTTAAAATTCTTTTACTTCACAATATTTCTCATCAAACCTATTGAACCTATTGAATTTCTTCGAAATAAGAATTTAAGAAAAGTCATAATGTTTTGTTGTTAGATTACCATTGGCTTCTTTGTCCAGTAAAAATCCAAATATTAAAACAGATGTGTTAGACTCTGCCGTATCTTAGATTGCAAGAATGATACCTTATTGATACAAGGGTCGTAAATAATGCAACTCATCTAAAAATTTGAAAAGGTATGTAATACATATTCTAAATAGTTTCAATCCTTTAATACATTCCCTGTTACCGTTTACACATGTATTATGTCTTTGTATCCATGCACAGAAAACCTCAGCATACTCATCTTTAGGGATTCCCAAAAGGCACTGACGAATATCATTTCCCATGACATACTAGTATCTGACATTGCACAATATTTCTTTGATTGTTTTCATGTGTTTTGGAATAAAAATATCTCATAATGTCTTAGATCTATCTAATATGACCGATAGAAAAGTTCTGTTCACTTTATTTTTTTTTTTCAAAATCTTTTTTACTTTTCTAGGCCTATAATATGCAACTGCGTTGTCAGTCACAGGAGAAATACCCTTGTCACCGAAATTTGGACTACCCTTGCAAGAAATTTGTTTAAATTTACTTGGTGCAATTCGAACATAAAAGTTACCATTGCTAGTCCTTCCTTTGGATACTAATGGACCTTTCGAAATACACGAAAACTAATGAAATATGTTTGGAACACTTGCCTCTCTTTATCCTTAGTAAAATGACACCTTTTCTTTGATTCCACATTTTTTTTTGATTATCAATCTTGTTTTTCGGCAATAAAAAAGTGCACATCGTTAAGTCATATTTCAAGCAAGTTTATCAAATCTTTTATTTAAAAAAAAACATCCTTTTTAAATAGAGCATTTCCACATTTACCACATGTTTTCTCTAAGGTATTTGTAAGAAAATTAGCCGTCTATCTGATAGAAATATTTTTAATTTTATTTCTTTGTCAGAATTCTACAAAATTATGTGATGATTTAATGTTTAGTATCTTAACGATGTCTTTCAACGTCAATTAAGCATTTTGAGATATTATGTGGCACATAACATCGATATATTTTGGTGCCCCCTTTTCAATCTGCCAGATTGATTGTAATATCTAAACACTCCTTTTTTATTCTGAGTTATAGTATCCATCTTAAAAGTATACAGCATTAAAGATAACTTTCTTTCTACATATAAAATTATAAAGTTAAACGAGACTTACCTGGAAGGTGAAGTTTGACTGTAATTTTTCCTCCATTGAGAGACGTAGGGATCAAATGGTCACCATATTTAATGATTAACATATCATCTCTCACAGAAATGTTTCTAACATCTAGAAGATGTAAACCTTGTTTTCGCTGTCCAGAATAAAGCTATAAACATTGCCAATTTCTTTGACAACTGAAACAAAGACAAATCCTGCACAGGAGACAATGTCTTTAGATATCCTAAAACCTTATTTACATCCCATGTAAAATGATGTTTGGGTAAAGTTGGTCTTTACAAAAATACACCCTTCATAAAACGTTTATCTAATATATGATCACCTATTTTCTCACTCGAGTGATCAGAAAGAGACAAAAATGAACTTAACGAGCTTCTTGCCGTGTTCAAAGCACTGTAACCAAGATTTTTCTTATACAAATTTGTAAGAAATTCTAAAACTAAATTAACATCTGTTTTAAATGGATCACTCTGTTTTTCACAACAAAACTGCAACCTTTTTTGCTGATAATCCCTATATTGTCTTTTTGTGGATTCCCGCCATGATCTGCAGATAATATTGACAGTTTCTTCTGATAATTCTCTACTGTACAAGCATCGCTGGACAAACTGAACGCAGCCATCTTCATCTTTGTCAAGGGATGTCGTCGCTTTGGATCTTTTGGCAATTTCAAGAGAATCTCTGTTTTCGGAAGAAGGTAACATGGACCTGCAACTTGATGCATCAACTGCGGAAACCATGGCTGCGTCTTCCACACTGGAGCTATCAACAGAGCAAACTGCACTTCCTCCTCCTCGATCTTCTTCAAGACACTGCTTATGACACTAAAAGGAGGAAATAAATAACAGTCAATATTTCTCCAAGAATGTGCAAAGGCATCAACTCCTATTTGCATTTGGGTCTGGTGTATATGAATAATATTTATTCAACTGAGAGTGTCCTTTGATGCAAATAAATCTATATCACATTTTCCACACAAATTTGTCAGTTTATCAAAAACCACTTCATCTAACTTCCATTCCATATCTACATTTTTGCTAGATAAGGAATCGGCTATAATGTCTGTTGCACCCTGGACATGTTCTGCACTCAGCCAGATATTCCTATCTATGCACCAAGTCCATAATTCACGAGCTAGTTCATTCAATGTTGAAATCTTGCCCCCTTGCTTATTAACATATGACACAGCTACTGAATTGTCCGTACATAATCTAACATGGGAGTCTGAAATATTTTCTCCTAAGCCTTTCAATGTGTAAAACCCAGGTAAAAGCTCTAAATAGTTAATGTGTGCCTCACAAATATTTTTGTCCCATAATCCACTTATTGCTTCACCTGAATCTTCATTCACTCCACCCCATCCAAACTTTGAGCTATCGCTTTTGAAAATGAATTTGGGGGGGGGGGGTCTAGTTAATAGTTTAAAGGATTTACACACATTAAGAGACCACCAGTTTAGCAATATCCTACTCTGATGAGAAATTGTCATATGAGCTTCAAAATTACCTCGATTAATCTTTAAATCCAAGTCTTTTTCAATTTCTAAGGTCTTATAAGAAAGTCTAGCATATTCCACCCTTGGTTCAGAGGCTACAAACATGCCTACAAGCTGTGCAACCTGTTTAATTGTCACTTCATTTTGATTCAAAACTATATCACAAAATTCTTTAATAGATTAAGCTTTCTCTTGTGTAAGTCTAACTGTCATTGTAACCGAATCTAATAAAAATCCAAGAAAGACAACCTTCTGGCTTGCATAAAACTGAGTTTTATCAGGGTGAATAGTAAATCCAAGACTATCTAAAGACCTAACAGTGTCTCTTAAATTAATTTCACACTCATCTTTCGTATTGCCCAATAACAAAACATCATCTATGTAAATAACATTCAAATGACCAAATTTCCTAAGTTCAGCAAAAACAGTCTTCATGATTTTTGTAAAAATACGTGGGGCACTGGCTAATCCCATAGGTAGACAGGTGAACTGATATGTTTTATTTTCCCACCTGAATCTTAAAAATTGTCTACTACATTCATGAATTTTCACAGAATAATAAGCATCTTTGATATCAAGTGAGCTAAACCAACAATTTGGTTTTATTAAAGATAATGCTGACCTCAATGTCCCCATCTTGAAATGATGATTGTCAACAAACTCATTTAAATTCTTTAAATTCAGAATAATTCTAAAAATTCTCATTTTCATTAACACTCTCTACAATTCCCTTCTCTAAAAATTTTTCTACTTCTCTTTGAGCTGCTTCATATTCAATTTCAGAAAATTTTAGCGAATTTGGTATGTGAAATTGAAAAGGTTCATATTTGAATTCTATCTTGTAACCTTTAACAGCATCAAGAATCCAACTATCGTGAGTTAATGTACACCAATTATGTAAAAAAAATTGTTGATTTTGCCTACAGTAAATTTTTTAGGCGTGTTTTTCAATACAAATTGATCTACAATTGTACAATTATTAGACATACTAACATCATGGGTATCTACTGATTTGACTCTCCTTTCTTCTTTTTCTTGTTGAAGCTGAACTGTTTGGCCAAAAAAGAATTGCCTTTTTCGGTCCCGTACCTTGGCTTCTTCCCGTAGCTATGGGACACTTTGGGAATTCTGTATTTTCCACCAAAATCATTATTTCCTATCTTTTGAGCCAGTTTCTTTGCCTCTAGCACATTCTTAACTTGACTGCCCAAGTCGTCTCCGAATAAATTTTCTGAAGAGCTCTCTGCAGAACACAAACTTACAAATTGTTTGTTTTTCTCTGGCTGGATAATTTGTTCCCGCCTCTTGTAGGACAAATTGTGGAAAACACATTTCTGAAACTTCAGGATGTCACCACACAACTGTTTTGCCTTCTTTACATCAACCAATCCTTTTTTCGAGTTGCAATTAATAAGCATGTCAAAAAGTCTCAATGTCAGAATCATGGCTTTTCCTATGAGATTCTGGGTAGTCTGCAATTTAATATCGCTTGCTCTGTTTTTGGATGACATGTTTTCCCAAATGACTTTGTTGACTTTTGGCGCAGAAACATTGTTAATGTTTTTCGGCCTATCATACTTGTTGGAGATTTCTTAAATTTTCTCCGAGTTAGTTTTCGTCATGAACATTTTCTCCATAATCTTTGCCAGTTCAGAACTTAACGGTTCGCTCGTCTTGTCTTCATCACCGAAAAATTCGGACAGTTCATTAAGAGCAGAAACCTTATCATCATCTGACGAATCATGAATACTATCATCTCCCTCAATAAGGGAATTAAGTGCTTCATCGGCATCCGAATTGTCTGAATTTTCTACATCAGAGTCATTATCACTAAGTTCGTGAGAAGGACGAATGCATGCTTGAGACGTTTTCGTTTTCTTGCGAGGTGGCGAACTACTCTTATTCTGTCCGCGTTTCCTCGAAACGTCCGGAATTGTATCCGTTGAAGACCGGTCAGACTTCAAAGCAATAAGTTCCTTTTAAACTGAAGTCATGGTCTTAGACATATCTGCAAATTTACGCATGAAATTACGCATGAAACGCATATTTTCAGTATGCTGCTTCGAATGCTTCGTGTTATCGTCACGAACGGCATCCTCGTCAACTTGATCTACTAAATCATAGCTGGTGGATTCTCGCATTTGCGATGATGGTCCCGGCTCATTAGCCATGCCGCCAAGAAAGAATGCAATGGGATTCTAAGATACTCTCAAACGCTTACTCCACACCACATGACGTGTAAAAGCAAAATGGCGCACGGGGCTACAGCCCCTGCATCAGTGACGTCACTGAATCAAATGCTGCACGTCTTGATCAACACATGTTGAAAGAAATGCAACGCTAATTGCAACAGATTCCCACATGGGAAAAGTGCAAAGAACATGTGTTCTGTACTAGCAATATTACTACAAACCACTGGCTACAAAACCAGTGGAATTTTAAATAAAAGGATTAAAAAAATCCGAAAAGAATTACGGCTAACATCACTCGTGTCTGAACTATGAAAAGACACAAACTTCTATGATTACGTGACCTTGAACTTCATCTCATTTGAGACTGAGGCTCTCAATGGGGAAAAATCATATATTAAATATGAGTTCTTCGGCAATTTATGTAAAAAGCACAGTTTTCACATACACTGTTATTTTCATTTTCTTGGCAGAGATAATTCATAAACAGTTTTCCGCTCAGTGTAGTGACCATGCTTACTTTCAAAGTGAATTTCTTTGCGAAGTCAGTAGGAAAATTCATGAGGGTTTTCTGTCTTTAGGACATCTTTAGTAGAAGTTTTCAACTGTGAAAAAAAAATTGCCTCAAGATTTATTATGATATGCTGTAAGTTGCATTCTTATTGAATGACCCTCGTATTATAATTAAACCTGACAAACCTCTGTTTGCTCTGCCGATTTGTGTTCTTTAAATTGAGTTGTTATTTAATAGTACTGTTTGTTATCTCCACATTTTATATTATTTTTTTTCTCTATAAAAAGGTGTAGCAATAAGTTTGTGATCTACAATTGTGAGAAACAAATTGTTGAATGGATAAGTCTGCAAAATTTGATTTGTAGTTGAGTTCAGTATGTCTCGATATTTCATAAACATGAAAGCAATGTTTTGTTTTCCCTGTGATTTATTTTGAGAATTTGTTTTGACTCTACAGTGAGACCTTCTGGAGGTATATCTTCCCTGACATGTGGCTGTGGAGCATCTGTCTGTCAAATTGGTTCAGTTTCTGGAAGAACGAGTAAGACGTTTACATTTTAATATTATTATTAGAAAATGCCAAGTTTCTATGTTGTGACATTTTGAAAAAGTTACAGTTGGATGGAAATGAATAATGATGGTTATTGTTTACAAGGCTTCAAGTTTTTCAATCTCCTATTAAATTCAGGATTTTTCCTGGATAAAGGTATCTTTAAAGAAAGAAAATGATGACCCTTTATTGTGATTTTTCATAATACAATTTCCTCACTTTTCAACATTTTTACCATCAAGTTGTCGCTTTTTTCGACATTTTTCACTCGCGCATTTTCGAAAAATAAGGAAGACTGGTTAAGCAGTGAACTTCATCAATCAGAAACAGGACTGTAAGTATTGTACTTATCTATTCATCGAATTGTTATATCTTTTTTTATTTATAGTATATGATGTAGATTTCTAACGAATATTCAAAAATTGTGTTTGTGATTCAAAACGATGTCAAGTATTTATTGTTTCATAGCTCCAAAGATGAAAAAGTTCTTGTGTAGCATATTCCAGTAGAGAAAGATACATAACAATTTTAATTTTAAAACGATGGTTAAGCAAACTTAAGCGGTTAAAAGTTTTTAATTTATTTTTATGAAGAATGATATTTGGAAAAATAATTGTTTTTTTCAATCACCTTTCAAGAGGTTTAGTACCATTCACGGTAGCTCTGTCGCGATCGGTTGAGCGCTCACTCTGTGATCTTGAGGTTGTGAGTTCGTATCTCGGCCGCGACTGACCTAAGCTGAAAAAAATGAGTAACAACTGTTCCTTCGCCTAATGAGACCTTAAAACAGAGACTCCGTGTCGCAGCATGCAGATGATGGCATGATAAAGATCACTCACTGCTTAATAGCCCGATGTGCCGAGTAAAGGCAAACTTTTGAAGCCATGGTGATGTCTCTATGTGAGTGAAAAAAAGATCTCGAATGGGGCATGAAACTATATATACATGAGAGCAATGAATCAAAAGTTTTATTAAATGCCCTTAACTTAAAGAACCCTGTATCAGAATTGAATGCATGGTATCTTTTATTTTAAAAATTATAAAAAAGAAATTAAAGTTTCTGATATTTTTTTAGGAAGTCTCTAGCTCAGCATTGATAAAAAGGTGTGAATGAAGCGTGTTTGCTGGACTTTTGAACTCTAACATCGTTAGTTATCTCCACATATTACATTTGGAAGAGAATACTCCTTCACCACTGTTAATATTTAGTGAAGAGTAAAGATATAAGCTTGGTAGAACATTTTCCAAAACCCGCTGTGTATCTTTGTTTTAAGGATTTTTATGACGTTTTGGAATCCAGTATAGATATGGTAATTCAAATTCATTCTGGATGCATGTTTACTTACATGTTGAAGAGACTTTTAGCACTTAGAAGTTTTTTGTGGTAAAAAATCTTGTTCATGAAATAGAAGTTACGGGTCCCACAATATGTTAAACTAGTTTATCCTGCTGTTGTTTTATATATTATGGTCTCACTTGTTTTAGTAATTAAGACACGGTTCTCATTGTACACAAGATATGGAATATATGGAGATAACAAATAGTTTTTATGTTCAAAAGTCCATAAAAACAATATAAACTAGTGCTAATTGTAACGGGAACCGTTACAGATGTTCCCCAAACGCTCCCCAACTCCCTTTCGGTGCCATATTCCCTGTAAGCTTCATTAAATAAGACAAACTCTGTGCATTTTTGACTTTAACAACGTTTTCCCACAAGGATACCAATTATATTCAATTTTTAGCATTGCACCCAAGCGCATGTGAATGCATGTGCGTTATGACCATATCATCTTGTCTACACTATTTATATATTTTAATATACTATATATTAAAGCATTCAGTCCAAAAGTAATAAAAATCACTCATTCAAGAGTATTTTTAAATATACTCGTTTCAAATGCACGCACGTGCGTGGACGTGCATGATGATCATACCTTCTTGTAGCACGTGTATGCATGTGCATGGTTACCATATCTTCTTGTAGAAGTCCCTTACATCTATCTATGTTCTAAATCCCATCCTGTTTGGTGGAAAAACAAGGGAGTTATAGCCATTTAAAGTTTCAGCCAATCAGATTGCAGCACACGTGCATCCGCGTAATTTCATGATTTTTTTTATATCATTTTGTAGGATATCCTAATGCATGACTATATTTTAAATTTCAAAGAATTTCGTCAAAAAACAAAGGAGAAATAGCAATTTAAAGTTTCAGCCAATCAGATTGCAGCACACGTGCATGCGCGTGATTTCATGATTTTTTTTCTATATCATTTCATAGGATATCCTAATGCATGACTATGTTTTAAATTTCAAAGAATTTCGTCAAAAAACAAAGGAGAAATAGACATTTAAAGTTTCAGCCAATCAGATTGCAGCACTCGTGCATGCACGTAATTTCATGATTTTTTTCTATATCATTTTGTAGGATATCCTAATGCATGACTATGTTTTAAATTTCAAAGAATTTCGTCAAAAAACAAAGGAGAAATAGACATTTAAAGTTTCAGCCAATCAGATTGCAGCACTCGTGCATGCACGTAATTTCATGATTTTTTTCTATATCATTTTGTAGGATATCCTAATGCATGACTATATTTTAAATTTCAATGAATTTCGTCAAAAAACAAAGGAGATATTGCCATTTATAGTTTCAGCCAATCAACTTGCAGCACGCGCACATACGCATGCTTTCATGAAAATTCTTATATATCATGTGGTAGATCTTCATAATGTAGGACTATGTTCAAAATTTCAAAGGATTATGACAAGAAACAAGAAAGTAATTGAGACTTTAGTTTCATCCAATCAGAGCGAAGCGCACGTGCATGCGCGTGAGATCTTGCTATTTTGACCATGCTATCTTGTTTATACTACTAATGTATCCTTACATTATGAGTTTCAAAAAATTTCATCAAAAAAATAGAAAAGTTACGGCAATATCCATTATATTGGTAATTTCACCTATTGCACGTGCGCGCTCTTGCAAGCACGTGCGCGCAAAATGACCTTTGTTTGGCAACTCTACATAACATGCCTACTAACCCTAAAAAGGTTTCACCTAAGTCAGATGTGTAGTTTACAAGATCACTCGTGGACAAAATTTTCCCAGGAAGAAGAAAAATAATAATAAGACTAGAAACTCTTGTTGCTACAGCAGCAAATAAGGTCTTCCGTTCTTCTCTACTTATCTTTACAAAGAATATTTTTCTATTAAAAAAAACAGAATGCAAAAAAGAAAAATA
>NW_026924290.1:0-24001 GCF_032062105.1 Saccostrea cuccullata
ATAGTGAGTCTGATAATTTCATCTGTATTTATTTTTATAGGTATGCATCTATTAATTCATGGGAAAACGGGGGGGACATGCTTAGCAAAGTATTTCCGGGTATATATGCATAAGTATTTTGAAGCTGTGAAGAGCTAGGGTCATTCTATCGAAGTCCTCTTCCTGGAACCTCTATTGTGGAAATAGAATAGACACAAAACCCGTGGCTTGCGACGATGGAAACACCGGGGCGCAGAAAATGGCACTGAAGACGATTAACAACTGTCGGTTTTCATATTCGATTAGATCTAAGTAACAAAATGGAATTATTACGTAGGTAAAAAATTCATATTTCTCAATAATTTTTTTTATTGAGATTGATATGTTGAAGTGGTACATCCCTCCTTATTTATATGTGATGGGCATTGATGCGTGATAAATGATAATCAAAATGATTTGAATTGCATACCATCGCCACGATTTTCAATAACGTCAAAATGCATAGTGATATAACTGATGGAAAGTCATTCTGATATGAAATGAAAGTCATTAAGCGGTTAGCTTCGCTAGCCGCTATATGACATGTATAGGCAACCTGGAAACCTCCATAAGGCGCTACCTATCGGCATCGCTTTATCGCTGTAACCTTATCCTTCTGCAACCAAAACCGGAAACTACCACAAGGACCTACCTATCGACAACGGTAACTTCAGCAAATGATATGTATAAAATGACGTAATACACCCTCATCTGGAGGACAATAAAAGTGATTTTTAGCCAGTCTATATCACTAACGAAGTATATGCTGTGTATGAAGAGTGGCTATTATAACGATTATAACGAATTCTTATTAGTATATTTATTAAAGCATTGACTTAAAAATACTTACAACACTTACTTTTATAGAACTTTTGGAGAATTTGGTCCTTATTACATGTGTATCGCGCGATCGCGATTTCTGGCAACTGTTAGTTTATTTTTGAAAGTTTATTATACAGCAGGTTGGAGGTTATTACAGACTGCAAAAACATCAGCAAATCTCTCGATCGAGTTTGATTTTCCTTGCCAAAGTATTAAGAAACACCATTTATTAAGTTAATACCGGAAAAGCGTTTTATAAAAACACCGAACGCATCTGTAAGTTTTACACTTTTTGTAACGTTTTATGGAAACAATAGGGTTACCTCCACTATGAAACGTTTGTTTTTCTTCTCTTTTCTTCTCTGTCTAATAAACAGATTATAAAAGCTCTGCTCCCAGGGATAAATTCTTTACTCCGTCTTTGATAATTTATAACAATCGATCATAAGGGATTACTTACTATTAGTTTTGTAAAAAATAATGGAGCACTTAAAGTAGTAAAATCAATTTTGAAAAAAAAAATGGAGAAATATATATTAATTTTAATCAGCATTGTGATCCTCTTCTAAAAATCAACCGATATTATTTTCACAGAAGAATGAGGTATGAAAAATTTTGGCAATTAGCAAAAATTTAAAATATATACTTAATGCTTATTTATAAGTTTTGAAAATTTGATCAATTCCTAGGGAACGTATTATTAGCTGTGAAAATACTTTTAAAATTTGAATTTGTCCAATTTGTCGATAATTGTTTTAAACGTTTGAGAAGAATAAAATTAAAATACAGGTGTTTAGAGGCACATTGATAGAAAAGAAATCAGTGTATATTGTTTAACCGACATATTGAAGAAAGTGACACTGATAACTTCTTAAGTTACACTGATTTTTAATGTACATTTGAATTTTTAAATACTAGTATTGATTGATTACACAACTTTCCTTTTCATGCTTTATTTGAGAACAATATTGCATGAAGAGTATATGATAAAAACACCTTATATGTCCTTATCTAGATATTGTGCCTTATATTGTGCAAGACTTCTTTCAAATGATTCTCATATACCATTTACTTTATTCGAACATTTACTTCCTTGAAAAGTCAATAAAATATATTTCATAAAGCTTGATAATCTTGTTTACTCGCCAGTAAACAACCACGCCTTCCCGTAGAAGTAGTAGTTTATAATATTACTAAAGGAAGTATTCAGTATCTGTATCAAAATACAGAATGATCAATGATCGATTTTAGAAGAAAAGCTGACTCCTGAAAGTTCAAGAGGTGGGATCCGTTGCCTAGAAAAAGTAAGCATCCCTCGTTGACAGGTTAATTATATTGCCGCGATGAGCCTACACAACTGAATCTCTCTGATATCAATTCATTTACAAAGTCTCTCCTCAGCCATCCTTTTTTCTCTGACTAGCCAGCTGTAGATCTACACTACTCCAAATCCATTAATCTAAAGAATTTAACTTGTCATTTTTTTAGTTGTTTGTTATAGTAGGCTTTACAATTACCTAATTTCAGATTCAATAGATTTTTGAATAAAAGACAATGAAATTTTCAACATCAACATAATTTTTTTTATCCAGAGAACAATTGGATGCCATCAAGAGAGAATTTTTAAAAATGCACTTCTTGTCTTTCAAACTGAAGAAATCTCATGTTTAAATTTTGAAACATGCGTTTCAATCTTATTAAAATTTATTTAAATGTTTCAAATCCGCTACCACTTCTGAAACATCTAACATCCCATTCGGGGTCACATCAGAGCGACCTTTCAATTATATAATACATGTACAAGTAAACACAAACACTTTGGCCATGTAGATTCAAGCCTCGGTAAACAGTTCTCAAATTAATTCCACGGCTACATATCATCATTATTGATACTGTCTTACGTTGAATTAAAGTAATTTTGGAATAAATTTCATGTATCTTCTGCAGTCTGGCTTCTAAACGTGAATAATGCAAACGAAAGAGCACAAACTATACAAGATACCCCACACGTCATACATAACACATTTTTTGCAATGCATATCTTTTTACTACAAAACTCCTCGAGTGTTTTGGTTGGGTGGTGAAAACAAGAAACCCATCTGAACTATTAGCCAGGATTTCGGAGGAACCATTTTCTTTGCCTAATCGAAGATTCACTCTTACATGACCCCAAATAGGATGTTGTTAGATGTTTGAGAAGCAGTAGCGGATTCGGAACATCTAATTTTAATTAGATTGCATCCATCTGTGACATCAGTTTGGAATGTTATTGGTTTTACTATTGAGTAAAGTATTACAAAAACAGAATGTCTGGGTTTTCTCTTGTTCTCTGATGACATTGGACAAAGATATGCATACTTAAATATCATCATTTTATGCACTTTTTCGGTACATATTAGATGAAAGCATGCTAACCGCTTTTCAGTACTTTCAGTACTTTGATTTTGACTATGGGATTCTATCGTAATGACAATAATATAGTCAATATTAAGTTGCTAGTCTACTCATTATGAATATCAATCAGTCACTATAGACTATCGAACTGGTCAGTGGGATTTTCCTCCAGTCGTCAACATGAGTTCAATATATTATCAAAATGACTAACTACACCCTCATCTGGAGGACAATAAAAGTGATTTTTAGGTCCAAGTGACTAACGTAGGTTTTCAGTGATCGAAGGGATGAGTAAATAAATCAACAATGCCGCCGTGGATCAATCGCCGAGTGGTTGAATATTTAGCTGAACGCGTGCCATCTTTCTATTAATATCTATTAATGGAGTCTGCATGCCACTAGAGCGTGTAACAAATATTACGATTATTGTAAAAGCTTAAAATCATTACAATTTTTTTTTTAAAAATGTTATGAATAATATAGAATTTTTTGTCATTTTTGGATGACAAATCTTTGAAAGCCGTATCTGTTACAAACTTGTTTGATATCAATCTCCCATGCAGTGTTCTCGTTCGTTACTCTCTCGGACCAGTTGGCTCGAGTCAAAATTTTTGACATAAAGTAAAAACATGATATTCCAAAGATTATTTCAAATAAGACTAAAATCTCTACATCTACTTTGAACCTTAAAGGACAAAAATTAGAGCAGTCATTTAATTACAATGATTTGAAAAAAAACCGCACTATTTCTCGTGCTTATCACTACGGTATACGCGAGCGAGCGACAGAGATAAAAATTATGCATGAGAAGATGGGAGATATGGTAGAGAGTGATTTGACAATACGTCGGAATGCAATATTTTATCTATGGCCAAAAAAAACCCCCAAAAAACGTAAGTGTTGAAAGATATTGAAGAGTCAGAGGAATATACAGTAAACAATTATAATTAATTGTACATAAATATCTATTAAGTAGGGATGACAATCGAATACAAAATTGCCAACCGGTTAACCGAAAGACGTTTCGCCGATTAATCGGTTAATCGTATCAAAAATTCATATTTCATTGTAAGCCCTATTCTCAAATAACCAAGACTATTAAATGAATGCTATGATGCTCAAAATCTAGATAGTAAAATTCTTATCCCCAGTTGTGTCGAAATTCGATCTGTCAAAAGATAATTTAAATATTTTTACCATTGATTTACTTTTCAGTAAGAAACATATATTGAAGTTCTTTGTTACAGCATAGATGTTAAACAGAATATCTATTAATTCTTTTACCTCCAAAGAATGCAGTGCACAGTCCCTTGAAAATTATCAGGATTATTTTAAGATCAGGATAAGCTGCCATTGTAACAAATCAATTTTGGCCCTGTTATCGGAAAAATGACTCAAAGGTAACATTAAATCACAATTTTGTATATCGAAAAGTTCTCCCTATGTGAAAACCTAACTTACTTTCTTAAACCCGCTTTTACCAGTACGGACATAAACTACCACGCCCCAACCCGTTTTCGGCTTACGACAAGGACAAAATGGAGACTGGAAGTTATGCATATCGATATCCGAGGTGAATGTATAATCTTCGTGAAGCCATCTTTCAGTAAAAAAAGGATAGTGTGATTTGTGAAGTTCTGCTTCAAGTGTGTGGATCTTATGTGTTAAACTTTGAATATTTAAATCAGCAATATTAAATCTATTTGGTATGTTATTTGATTGAAGTACTTGTACATGTTCAAGGGCGGATCCAACAATTTTTGAAAGGGAGATCCAGGTCGGCGCCCCCTAACACTCATACATAGTCAGTGCCCCCACCGCCTACCACTCATACATAGAATTACACCACAGGTACTCCAGGCCCGTATCAACTGCTTACAAAAGCTCTGAAAAAGGGGAGTCTTTCTCTAACTTTTCTTTCAGTGCTTGTATTTGCGTGTTTTGACCGCCCGGCAACGAATTGTGTGTGTGTGGGGGGGATCCTTAACTGCATATATTAAGTACAGCAAAAGATTATTCTCAGAAAAAGTGAGCTCCCCGCCGCGTATTAAGGAGGCGTTTTCAACTTTTTCGTCGTTGATTAAAATATCCTCATACTAGAAAGAGAGAAAAAATAGTCTTTTGCACACTCACTTTAATGAATTTTTTTGTGCATAATTCTTTAACTTATTTACTTCAGAAGATGGTCCAAAAATGGTATTTCACCGCAGTTCACCGGAATCTTCTGATGATATCAAATTTTAATCTTCTTGCATGTTATTACTATCATTAAAGTAGGCCAGGGCCTCGGACAGGGGAGTGAAGGTATACGAATGAAAGCAAATACGCATGACTCTATCTAGCGGGCAGAAAAGGCACAGATTGAACTACTTGTTTTATTCAGGGCCGTGAATTGAGCCAAAAATTTCGATACGATACGATACAATATTTTTTAAAGCTATATGCGATATATTGGATTCTGAAACAAGTCCATCAGAAAAGGCTTCTAAATCATTTTAATGCATACATTTCATAACAATTAAGTGTTTTATTACCCATTTTTAAGTTCTTGTCTCATTGCCTTTAAAAATAACATTCAAATTAAAACTTTTGATGACAGTAAAATCAACATGTTCAAATAAATTTCTCTTCAGATAATTATATAAAATTTTATAATTTATTTTAAATTATAAAAACTGTGTTATTTCCTTAGAATTTATATAATTATTGAAGGTTTTAATTCAAAAAAGTAAAATATAATCCTTGGTGATTAAAATTCCTATCTTTTAAACAGAATTTGAAGAAAAAATGTCTGTCCGATACGCATTGGAAGTTACTTTCCGATACGATATTTTTCTTGAATATCGACTTATTGATATATTGATACAGCCCTAGTTTTATACTGTTCCTTAAAATGAAATTGAATAGCGAGTCTACACATCAGAATTCCGACATTATTACTAAAGAAACAGTGTTTGCTGTATTGTGTACAGGGGATGATGACAATGACTTTTACCTTTTACACGCCACATGAAAGAGTAAAACTCTACGTAGATGCAGAACTGTAGCTCTCCGAAAAAAATATATTGACAAACAGGAGAGCTGCAGTGCCACCAATTGTAAAAAAGTGCGCTGTTTCTCGATTTATTTCTCCATGTTTTTAAACTGTCATCTCAAAATATTACTAACCGAGTGTTCCTAACATATTCTTTCACTGTTTCCACAACAATTTATTCCTTATAATTGTTGTTAATAGACCTCCTGGCCTTGAAATTAAGATCATAGAAAATTTCGACTATTTATACTGCCATTTTGGTTTGCAAGATAATTCGGTCCAAAGCACTTCGTGCAGATGTCAACTACCAGAATACTTCATAGAGGAGTAAGGAATTTCTTAATATCTATCTTTTTCGCGATTGAGATTATTGGAAGAATTTATCCAAAACTAAGCGCAACTTTTTGTATGCAATAAATACACAGTTTTTACAATGGGTGTCTGTACTCTACGGTGGTCTGTCAAAATATTTTTTTATTCGGGGAGTTACAGTCATAAACGGAAATATTTTGCTTAAAAGGAAAACTCGATCTTGGACTATAAGCTAATAAATCGCCCAGATCCATGATTCCAAGTGCATCTGTATTGTATTTATTACAAAATATGTCTACACAAAACGAAATTCTTCACCTAACGGAAAAGGAAAATGAAAATATCCTGGAATGCGTCAATTTAAGCGTGTTAACACACTAAATTGATATCCAACGCAAAATATATTGATATTGAATGGCATTTAAATATTTTTTTTAGAATTGATTTTAAACCTGAATTTTTAACAACTTTAAAGAAAGTAAATAAATAATAAGGTAATGAATACCTTTGTCTCTATTTGACTTGAACGTTTTTCTCGCTACATAATACTCATTAAACTTCCAGTTTCTTTTCCTATTTTTACCTTGAACAAAGAAATGGATATAACAGAGCTCTAAACTCGAATGAAAACAGAGGTTTTTTTTTATGATTATATAGACTTGTTAATACTTCATTCTCAACAAGAACCCATCAAGAAAAGATATATAAGATTTTCTAAGATAATGAAGTATTAGAGAACCGTACTCAATGAAGTTTAATGTATTCATTCTTTTTTTCAATAATGCATTCATTTTATTTCAAATTATGTCATTAACTTAAGATTTCCATGTACATTATTTTGTACTACAACATGCATAAAAGGAGAGGTCACTTTAACAACTAGTATAAATCCCAATTGATGAGTTAAAACTCTTAAGTATGCATTTATAGCTTCATGCAAAGATTTACTAAGTCTCTCATTGATATGAGTACCGTTAATTTTAACGTTCTGTTTACGTGACGTTAAACGTCATTTACAAGGTTACCATTTTTCAGACTGTAAAAGTATAATACGGCCGTAATACCTTGGAGAGAGAGAGAGAGAGAGAGAGAGAGAGAGAGAGAGAGAGAGAGAGAGATTTACGACCAACTTTCCAATATGTTGATAAAGAATGAATCCCTCTTGTTGCTTTTATAGATAATTTGTTATTTATATTTTTAAAATTTTATTATTATTTATTCATTACATAGATAATTTATACATGTGTATATGTGGTGCGTCGATATTCTTATATTCATATGCATTCTCTTGTATAAGCTACATTGTGCATAGTACGCATATATACACGCTTGGTCCCTGTGTGTAGTTTTACATGTAGTTTTTTAGTCATTTCAATTGGTTTTCAAAAATAAAATAAAGCAAATTCAAAGAATTGTGGTCCCCCGCTTTCGGTGTCTTAGTGGATGCGATGCCATTTTTATTGCATATTGTAACCGCTTTGTTGAAAATTAGGTCAAACTTCAATGGTCATGGGATTAAAAATCATAATACATTTGGAAATGCTTGTCACATGTAATGCACGTGTCAAATAGGATTGTCCAATCTTCACTCCTTCAAAAGATAGCAACACTGATGAAATGTTTGAAAATTAGGTCAAACTTGTAGGTTCAAATTTGGGGTCAAATATCATAGCATATTCGGGAAAAAAAATTGACACAGGTAATGCACTTGTCAAATATCAACGCCCTATCATATATCATTCAAAATAAATCACCCAAGTTAAATGTATTTTGAAAATTAGGTCAAACAGGAAGGTCAAATGCCAAAAAATAATAGCATGCTCAGCAAGACCTTCTCACTTACAAGTAATATACGTCAAATATGAAAGCCCTTTCTATTCTGAATCAAAAGGTATAAGCAAAGATAAAATTTTGAAAAGTAATTCAAATATCAAAGTCAAGGTCATAGGGTAAAAAAAAACCATAGCATATTTTAAAAGGTATTGGCACAGGTCAAATGTGAAAGTCTTATTTCTTCTCAATCAAAAGTTATCAGCAAAGATAACATTTTCGAAAATAAGGTCAAGCGTCAAGGTCACCGGGGGGATGTAGTTTATTTGAAAAGGCCTTGTCAGAGGTATATACATGTGAAATATGAAGGCCCTGTCTCTTCTCATTTAAAAGTTATGACCAAGGTCAAAGTTTTTGTGACAGACTGACAGATGAATGAGATTTAATGTCCCCTCGCTTTCGCAAAAGCGGGGGACAAAAAAAAGTTCCTGTACACTAAAAGGTAGATCTGTTCCATACTAACTCTATTTTCTCTCCGAGTGATCGATCGATTGGTCAATTCAAGAGAGAGAGAGAGAATTTACTTCCATGAATTGTTTTTTATTTGTTTCGTTTATATTATTTGATGCAGCAATATACCTTCATCACCTGCATACGGAGTATTTATATCTCAGTTGATTCGAAACGCAAGAGCATGCTATGCTTATGAACAATTTCTTAAAGAATGAATGAAACAAGAATATCAACAGTCTCGTTTAAAGTCATCATTTCGTAAGTTCTATGGTCGATACAATGACCTTGTCAGCAAATATTATTTATCATTGAGTCAAATGCTGACAAGCGTTTTTTAACTAATTGTTAGTCCATTATTTATACACTGAATTGACGACGGATTTTTTCCGTTATTTCCTGATCATGACAACGAGCACACGGCGGGTGTGACCGGTAGGCAGGGGATGCTCACTCCTCCATGGCACCTGATCCCAGCTCTGATGTTTAGGAGGTCTGTGTTTTCTCTGCTCTTATTTTGTATATTTTTTAATGAACTTTGAGATTGAATACTGTTCGTTATCTCCATATCTTTCTTGCTTGATAAACAATATTATTTTTAAAATTTAATCGGGCTTTTAGCAACACCGCTCACCGAAACTTAAAGGTCTAAGAAGACAGTGTTTTCGTAACCTATGGATGTAGATGTAATACAGAGCTAATTATTTGCCGATATCAGACGTAATTGATCCAAATTATGCCTTTTACAAACATTCAACTGAACATTTTACATACACACTATCAATATAACACCTAAATTACAAAATCACATGTATGTTTATATACATTCTTTCGGTAAAAAAAAAATATGTATTATTGATATGCTTCAGTGTATGACGACTTCTCTATTAGCTTAACATTTTAGACCAATTTCTGTAATTCTGCAATTCAAACGTGTTTATGAATACTTCAGAGAGAAAAAAATACTAAAACTACTTTCAGTTGTTATGTACGCATGAATCGCAATTACGCAATCACACCGACATATAATAACACATGTTTACTAAAATTGTCTCTTTTCATCTCCTTTAGATTAAGTTTCAACAAAGATGACAAAAAATGAAATTATTTATTGAACATATAAGAATTCATTTGTTGTACAAATTGAAATTCATTGCATAAAAAATGACTAAATAACTATAAAAATATATTAGCAGACTATTTCAAATTGACTCAACATCATATTCATAACATTAATGTAATTATATTAACAGCTAATATATCATAAAAATTTATGATAAATACTTTTTAAACCAGTAATAACAAAACTAAGCCCTTCTAATGGAAATATTGAATATGTTATACATTTATCCTTTATATATAATACAGTCAAACCTCGTTATCTCAAACTCGAAGGGACTGAGAAAATATTTCGAAATAACCAAGAATTCGAGATATCCAGGATAAATACTTAAGGAATATGCAGTTTGGTTCAAAATGAAATCGATAGATCCATGATATTCGAGATAACGAAGTTCAATTGTACGTATTTGTGACATATCAATTTCTTAAACAAAGGGTACATGAAGGTACATTAGATCTTTGGCCATAATGGATAACTTGTACAAGTATGCCATGGCTAATAAACATGTTTCAAATAGTAAAATACAGTTTCTTTGTTACAAAGGAAAACATTAGAATACACAATAAAACTGGCAGAAAAAGAGTGTAGTTAAAAATTAGATACAGCAAAGACATTTTATTTTAGAGAAATCAACAATGACCATGCAGATAAAAAACAACAACAAAAACCTAGAGTACGTACTTGTGCAAGATCATTTTCATGTTAATATTTTAGTAATTATAAATCTGAATATCAATTTCATATCAGAATCTACATGTAGATAAAATATTCATATTGTTATGATCTATCAAAAGAGATACATGTACATAAATTCTATGTTCATTTATTAGAAAAACAAAAATATGTACAGGGCCTAGACAAGAAAAGAATGACATAATCACTAAGATAAACTTTATTTTCATGCTTTAAGTTCTAGTATGAATTTTTCATGCAATATTAATTACAAAATACAATCTATAGGCTAGATGAAATTATCAGACTTTAATTAATAGCTATATGCATTGAATCTGAAAACAGCTGATAAATAAACAATAGATATGTTAATTTTTCAAAGTTCAGTTTCAGCATTAAGATCATTATACATGTATAACTTTCTTTTCATTGGTTTCACTGGATTGCAATTAGCCAATAAGAACTCATGTAGAAGTTTAGGTTTTACTGTTTGATCATATTACACATTGCAGATAAATACACTAAATCGTAACCAAAAACAAACAAACAAACAAATATATAAACAACCAAACAAATATGTATGCAGGCTAAGAAATGTAGGAGACAAGGAATAATGTCCTCTTTTTCACATGTCTAATTTAATTTTAACATACAATAATGAAATAAGATATGAAATATTTAAGCCTTGTATTGTTTCCTTTTTTGTGAAATGATCATATTTCTAACAGTATGCTTTATCTTAGACCAGTCACGTTTTGAGAGTATTGGTTCTTTTGCAATTGCATTTAAGCATGCTAATCGACCAGGTGTACCGGTATGTCCAGATTTGAAATATTCAGAAAACTGGCGCTCAATGGAATTTTTCTCATCCTTTGACCAATGATGTCGTCCACCATTTCTGCTTGTACCTTAAATATGAAATAATAATATATAAATCTCAATGGCTCTCTCTCTCTGTCTGTCTGTCTGTCTGTCTGTCTGTCTGTCTATCTGTCTGTCTGTCTATCTATCTATCTATCTATGGATCTATGATCCAGAGTTTTCCCTAAGACTAAGTTTTACTACCTATTTTAGTCACTCTTAAGTTCCTATTAAATTGTACTTGTTATGAAAATTTTGTATATTGAATGCTAATATTACCACCGATATAGGTTCCTCAGGGATAGTAGTGTAGAGAAAATTCTAACTGTCAATACATTTAACCCATGGATAGACCTATTAACTGATACAATGATTCCCGTCTGTATTTGGCGGGATATTAATCATGTTAATGGAGACATTTGCATCATATTACATCAATAAAAAATTAAAACTAGGGCTAATTGTAACGGGAACCGTTACAGATGTTCCCCAAACGCTCCCCAACTCCCTTTTGGTGCCTTACTCCCTGTAAGCTTCATTAAATAAGACGAACTCTATGCCTTTTAGACTATAACAATGTTTCCCAAAAGTATATTCAGTATATTCAAATTTTTGCATTGCATGCATGCGCATGTGAATGCATGTGCGTAATGACCAGATCATTTTGTCTACACTATTTATATACTAGAAATTACAGCGTTTTATCCAAAAGTATTAAAAAATACGTTTTAACCTAGTGTATTTGTAATTTTACTCATTTCACGTGCACGCATGTGCGTGCATGTGCATGTCGACCATATTTTCTTGTAGAAGTCTGTTATGTTTGTCTATGTTCTAAATCCCATCCTGTTTGGTTGAAAAACGAGGAAGTTATTGCCATTTTAAGTTTAAGCCAATCAGATTGTAGCGCACGTGTATGCGCATGTTTTCATGACAACTGTTATGTATCATATTGTAGGACATCCTAATGCATGATTATGTTTAAAATTTTAAAGCATTTCGTCAAAAATTAAAAAAAGATATTGCGATTTTTGTTTCAGCGAATCACAGCAAAGCACACGTGCATGCACGTGCATGCCTGTGCATGACGACCATACCTCCTTGTGGGAGTCCATTATGTTTGTCTATGTTCTAAATCCCATACTGTTTCGTTGAAAAACAAGGGAGTTATAGCCATTTAAAGTTTAAGCCAATCAGATTGCAGCGCACGTGCATGCGCGTGTTTACATGACAATTGTTATATATCATATTGTAGTACATCCTAAAGTATGCCTATATTTTAAATTTCATAGCATTTTGTCAAAAAACAGAAAAGATATTGAGATTTTTGTTGCAGCCAATCAGAGCGAAGCGCACGTGCATGCGCGTGAGTTCGTGCTAATTTGACAGTGTCACATTATCTACACTATGAATATATCCTTATTAAATGAGTTTTAAAATATTTCATCAAAAAATGTTAAAGTTATGGCTATATAAAGTATATCCGTGATTTCACTCATTTCACGCGCCCGCACGTGCATGCGTATGCGCGCAAAATAACCTTCGTGTTGCACACCTACACTACACACCTATTAACCCTAAAAAGGTTTTAGCTCAGTTGGGTGAACAGTTTCTGAGAACACTCGCGGACAAAAAAAGTACCGGAGAACAAAGAAGAAAAAAAAGAATAATAATAATAACTAGGGCTAATTGTAACGGGAACCGTTACAGATGTTCCCCAAACGCTCCCCAACTCCCTTTTGTTCCATATTTTCAGAAAGTTACATTAAATAAGACATATACATTTTAGCGATACATTTTAGACTTTAACAAAGTTAAATCCAAAAGTATTCAGTTTCAGTATTGCACGCATGCGCATTTGAATGCATGTGGTAATGACCATATCATTTTGTCTACATGATTTATATATTTTAATATACTAAATATTACAGCATTTAATCCAAAAATATGTTTAATCTAGTGTATTTGTAATTTTACTCATTTCACGTGCACGCACGTGTATGCATGTGCATGTTGACCATACCCTTTTGTAGGAGTCCATTATGTCTATCTATGTTCTGAATCCAGTCCTGTTTTGTTGAAAACCAAGGGAGTTATAGCCATTAAAAATTTAAGCCAATCAGATTGCAGCGCACGTGCATGCGCGTGATTTTATGAAAATTATTATATATCATGTTGTAGGATATCCTAAAGCATGCCTATGTTTTAAATTTCAAAGCATTTCGTAAAAAAACAAAAAAGATATTGAGAATATTGTTTCAGCCAATCAGAGCGAAGCGCACGTTCATGCACGTGCAAGCAAGTCCATGATGACAATATCTTCTTCTAGGAGTCCATAATGTCTGTCTATGATCTAAATCCCATGCTGCTTGGTTGAAAAACAAGGGAGTTATAGCCATTTAAAGTTTAAGCCAATCAGATTGTAGCGCACGTGCATGCACGTGCGTTCATGACTTTTATTATATATCATATCATAGGGCATCCTAAAGTATGCCTATATTTTAAATTTCAAAGCATTTCCTCGAAAAACAGAAAAGATATTGAGATTTTTGTTTCAGCCAATCAGAGCGAATCGCACGTGCATGCGCGTGAGTTCGTGCTAATTTGACAGTGTCACATTATCTACACTATTAATATATCTTTATATAATGAGTTTCAAATCATTCCATCAAAAAATGTGAAAGTTATAACTATTTTAAGTGTATCAGTCATTTCACTCACTTCACGCGCACGCACGTGCAGGCGTATGCGCGCAAAATGACCTTCGTTCCGCACACCTACACTACACACCTAATAACCCTAAAAAGGTTTTAGCTCAGTTGGGTGAACAGTTTCTGAGAACACTCGCGGACAAAAAAGTCCGGAGAAGAAATAAGAAGAAAAAAGAATAATAATAAGAAACAGAGTAAAAACAATATGTTCCCAAACTCCGTTTGGGGAACATAATAACTAGTGCTAATTGTAACGGGGACCGTTACAGATGTTCCCCAAACGCTCCCCAAGTCCCTTTTGGTGCCATATTCCCTGTAATCTCTATTAGATAAGAAATACTTTATAGAATTTAGACTTAATCAAGGTCTTCCCAGAAAAATACAAAATATATTTAAAAATAGGCATTGCACGCGTGTTCATGTGCGTAACGACCATATTATCTTGTCTACACTATCTCAAATTTTAATATACTTAAAATAAAAGCATTTAATCCAAAAGTATTAAAAAATACACTCGTTCGAGTTTATTTATAATTTTACTCATTTCACGTGCACGCACGTGCAAGCACGTGCATAATGACTACACCTTCTTGTAGGAGTCCCTTATATTTATGTATGTTCTAAATCAAATCCTGTTTGGTTGAAAAACAAGGGAGTTATAGCCATTTGAAGTTTCAGCCAATCGGATTACAGCACATATGCATGCGTGTGATTTCATAAATTTTTATCTTTATCGTATTGAAGGATATCTAAATGAATGACTATATTTTAAAATTCGAAACATTTCGTCAAAAAACAAAGGAGATATTGCCATATAAAGTTTCAGCCAATCAGATTGCAGCACACGTGCATGCGCGTGATTTCATGATTTTTTTCTATGTCATATTTTAGGATATCCTAATGCATGACTATGTTTTAAATTTCAAAGCATTTCGTCAAAAAACAAAGGAGATATAGCCATTTAAAGTTTCAGCCAATCAGATTGCAGCACGCGCGCATGCGCATGCTTTCATGAATATTTTATATATCATGCTGTAGACCTTCATAATGTAGGACTATGTTCAAAATTTCAAAAGATTATGACAAGAAACAAGAAAGATATTGAGGTTTTAGTTTCAGCCAATCAGAGCGAAGCGCACGTGCATGCGCGTGAGATCTTGCTATTTTGACCATGCCATCTTGTCTATACGACTAATGTGTCCTTACATTATGAGTTTCAAAAAAAATCATCAAGAAAACGAAAAGTTACAGCAATATCCATTATATTGGTCATTTTTCGTGTTGCACGTGCGCGCTCTTGCAAGCACGTGCGCGCAAAATGACCTTCGTTCGGCAAATCTACATAACATGTCTACTAACCCTAAAAACATTTTACCTTAGTCGGATGTGTAGTTTACAAGATCACTCGTGGACAAAATTTTCCCAGGAAGAAGAAAAATAATAATAACTAGATGCGTTCTTGTTGCTAAAGCAACAAGCGGTCTTCCGACCGACTTTTCGTTAGATATCTATGCTGCGCCATCCCATGAAAAAGGTTTCAGAATGTATTTTTCCCTTTACGTTCATTTACAGCTATATCATGATTGTTACAGATAAACCTCAAAATATCTGTAAATATAGCTTTCAAAAATCGGCAAAATATTTCATACATGTTATAAAAAGTGAGAAAAGTCATTTACAATTGAAAAATGATAGAAACAAAGAAAAAATTTGGGAACGCCCACGGCGGGATTCGAACCCCCGACAGTGGACAAAGTTTGGTTCGATCATATCTTTTCAATAAATGCACGCATCAAGATTCTGAATACATATTTAGAATTCTCATAAGACACACTATAAACCCTGTAAATCAAAAAGAAAAATATTGAAAAACAAAAAAGTTGAAAAATGAGACTTTTTGAATTCACTTCCGTTTGCGACCGGAAGTGCCGACGACGAAAAATAAAGGTCGTTGCCCATAATGGAGTTCGATGTTCTATCACCTCAGTGAGTTTCACTTTCATATCTTTAGCCGTTCTCGAGAAAAATGCTGGACAAAATGCCTTTTAAAAAAAACAAAAATCCCCAAAAATCGCGAACGAAAGTGAATTTCGAAAAAATAAAAAACACGTCTGGAGATATTCTCATGATGCATCATCCCTGTGAAAATCTTTTAAATCCATTCACGCACAGCTGAGATATCGCTCTAACTATGAAAAAAAGAATAATAATAATAACTAGATACGATCTCGTTGCGAGCAACGAGTGGGTCTTCCGTCCAATTCTTGATGAGATGAGATAAGATTTTGATTGCGATTTTCATTCTAATATAATGATTTACCACAATCTGTAAAAAGACATTGAACATTAAAGACTTTAGAAATCGGCCTTTGGCCCCTAACAGCCCCTAATTTGAGGAATCGACCCTTTTTAATTCATATCATCTTAAAGCTCTTAAGATTTTGAACATTTTTTCCTCAACAACTATTCAGAAATTCTTTTTCGTTTTTGAGATATTAGCAAAAGAAATATTTAGGGGCCAACCCTTCAACTCCTTAATGGGTACGTTTAGCGAAAAATAAAAGGTTGCATATTGTTCAGAACATTATTTTGAACATCTTTTGTTCGATATTGCTTATCAAAATATTTCTTCCTTTCGAGATATAAAGCATCAAAGATTTAGCATTCTGGCCCCTTGTGGCCCCTAATTATGTACCATACGACATAAAAACCATAATATATAGTTGTAGATGGTTGAGATAAACATCTTTGCTTCAGTAATGTATTACAAAATATAAACTGATAAAGAGTTATCGAAAAAAGATTTTTTGCCCCTCTTGACCCTTAATTCGAGTGCCCAGCCCCTTTTTCGGGATCTCATCTTAAAGATCTTAAGATTTTGAACATTTTGTGTTCAACAAGTGTTCAGAAATTCTTTTTCGTTTTTGAGCTACTAGCAAAAGGAATATTTAGGGGCCATCCCTTCAACTCCTTAATGGGGACGTTAAGCAAAAAATGAAAGGTTGTATATTGTTCAGAACATTATTTTGAACATCTTTTGTTCAATATTGCTTATCAAAATATTTCTCCCTTTCGAGATATAAAGCATCAAAGATTTAGCATTCTGGCCCCTTGTGGCCCCTAATTATGTACCATACGACATAAAAACCATAATATATAGTTGAAGATGGTTGAGATAAACATCTTTGCTTCAGTAATGTATTACAAAATATTAACTGATAAAGAGTTATCGAAAAAAGACAATTGGCCCCTCTTGGCCCCTAGTTCGAGTGCCCAGCCCCCTTTTCAGGATCTCATCTTAAAGATCTTAAGATTTTGAACATTTTTTGTTCAATAACTATTCAGAAATTCTTTTTCGTTTTTGAGGTATTAGCAAAAGAAATATTTAGGGGCCAACCCTTCAACTCCTTAATGGGGGCGTTCAGCAAAAAATGAAAGGTTGCATATTGTTCAGAACATTATTTTAAACATCTTTTGTTCAATATTGCTTATCAAAATATTTCTCCCTTTCGAGATATAAAGGATCAAAGATTTTGCATTCTGGCCCCTTGTGACCCCTAATTATGTACCATACGACATGAATATCATAATATATAGTTGTAGATTGATAAGCTTAACATTTTTTGTTCAGTAATATATACCAAAATATCGATTGTTAAACAATTATCGATTAAAGATTTCTGGCCCCTTTTTGCCCTTAATGTGATAAGTCAGCGCTTTTTTCTTGGTATAATATGAAAGATCTCGATGTTCTGCACAAATGATGTTCAGTATGTTTTAACAAAATATTTATACTTTAAAAGATATGATGCGAAACGTCTCAAAAAATCGGTCATGATTCGTGTCCTAAATTTTGACCCCTACCGAGCTCCCATACTAGGCACTTCCGGAAAATATCCTGACCCAGGTGCAAGATGGCAACATGTCCTCTACCATCCCTCAAAATTTCAGCTTTCTAGCTTGAGCCGTTTTTGAGTTCCATCACAGACATGGAGGTCATCTAAATTTTGATTAAAGGGCGATAACTTCCGACCGGAAGTGATTTTTTCAAAATCGAAGCGCCGGTACAAACTTCAGATAGAAGCACATCAACACCGAAAATTTGAACCAAATCGATCGAGCCATCTCCGAGAAATCTTCTGCACAAAATCGGTAAGGAGAAAAAAGAATAATAATAATAATAATAAAAGTGAAAAAGAAACCGAAGAATAATAGAAGGGTCTTCCGCTGAAGACGGAAGACCCTAATAATAAAAAACAGACGAATAACAATAAGGTCTTCCGAAGGAAGTCGGAAGACCTTAATAATAATAATAATAATAAGAAACAGAGTAAAAACAATATGTTCCCCAACTTCGTTTGGGGAACATAACTAGGGCTAATTGTAACGGGAACCGTTACAGATGTTCCCCAAACGCTCCCCAACTCCCTTTTGGTGCCTTACTCCCTGTAAGCTTCATTAAATAAGACGAACTCTATGCCTTTTAGACTATAACAATGTTTTCCCAAAAGTATATTCAGTATATTCAAATTTATGCATTGCACGCATGCGCATTTGAATGCATGTGTGTAATGACCTTATCATCTTGTCTACACTATTTATATACTAGAAATTACAGCGTTTTATCCAAAAGTATTAAAAAATACGTTTTAATCTAGTGTATTTGTAATTTTACTCATTTCACGTGCACGCACGTGCGTGCATGTGCATGTCGACCATATCTTCTTGTAGGAGTCTGTTATGTTTGTCTATGTTCTAAATCCCATTCTGTTTGGTTGAAAAACGAGGAAGTTATAGCCATTTTAAGTTTAAGCCAATCAGATTGCAGCGCACGTGTATGCGCATGTTTTCATGACAACTGTTATATATCATATTGTAGGACATCCTAATGCATGATTATGTTTAAGATTTTAAAGCATTTCGTCAAAAATTAAAAAAAGATATTGCGATTTTTGTTTCAGCGAATCACAGCAAAGCACACGTGCATGCACGTGCATGCCTGTGCATGACGACCATACCTCCTTGTGGGAGACCATTATGTTTGTCTATGTTCTAAATCCCGTACTGTTTCGTTGAAAAACAAGGGAGTTATAGCCATTTAAAGTTTAAGCCAATCAGATTGCTGCGCACGTGCATGCGCGTGATTACATGACAATTGTTATATATCATAATGTAGTACATCCTAAAGTATGCCTATATTTTAAATTTCATAGCATTTTGTCAAAAAACAGAAAAGATATTGAGATTTCTGTTTCAGCCAATCAGAGCGAAGCGCACGTGCATGCGCGTGAGTTCGTGCTAATTTGACAGTGTCACATTATCTACACTATGAATATATCCTTATTAAATGAGTTTTAAAATATTTCATCAAAAAATGTTAAAGTTATGGCTATATAAAGTATATCCGTCATTTCACTCATTTCACGCGCCCGCACGTGCATGCGTATGCGCGCAAAATAACCTTCGTGTTGCACACCTACACTACACACCTATTAACCCTAAAAAGGTTTTAGCTCAGTTGGGTGAACAGTTTCTGAGAACACTCGCGGACAAAAAAGTACCGGAGAACAAAGAAGAAAAAAAAGAATAATAACTAGTGCTAATTGTAACGGGGACCGTTACAGATGTTCCCCAAACGCTCCCCAACTCCCTTTTGGTGCCATATTCCCTGTAAGCTTCATTTATTAACACAAACTCTATGCATTTGAGATTTTAACAATGTTTACCCAGAAATGTACCATGCTCATTCAAATTTTAGCATTGCATGTGTGCGCATGTGAAGGCATGTACGTAATGACCATATCATCTTGTCTATACAATCTATATATTTTAATATACTAAATATTAAAGTATTTAATTTAAAAGAATTAAAAAATTCGGTCATTCAAGTGTATTTTTGATTTTACCCATTTCACGTGCACGCACGTGCATACATGAGCATGGTGACCATACCTTCTTGTAGAAGTTCATTAAATCTATCTATGTTTTAAATCCCATCCCGTTTAGTTGAAAACCAAGGGAGTTAAAACTGTTTAAAGTTTCAGCCAATCAGATTGCAGCGCACGTACAGGCACATGTATGCATGTGCATGGTGACCATACCTTTTTGTAGATGTCCATTATATATATCTATGTTCCCAATCCCATCCTGTTTGGTTGAAAACCAAGGAAGTTATAACTGTTTAAAGTTTCAGCCAATCAGATTGCAGCTCACGAACACGCACGTGTATGCATGTGCATGGTGACCATACCTTTTTGTAGAAGTCCATCTTATATATCTATGTTCCAAATCCCATCCTGTTTGGTTGAAAACCAAGGGAGTTATAGCTTTTTAAATTTTCAGCCAATCAGATTGCAGCGCACGTGCATGCACGTGTTTTCATGATAATTTCTATATATCATGTTGTAGGATATCCTAATGCATGGCTATGTTCAAAATTTCAAAGGATTTCCTCAAAAAACAAGAAAGATATTGAGACTTTAGTTTCAGCCAATCAGAGCAAAGCGCACGTGCATGCGCGTGAGATCTTGCTATTTTGACCATGTCGTATTGTCTATATTACTAATATATCCTTACATTATGAGTTTCAAAGCATTTCATCAAAGATTAAAAAAGTTACGCCTATATCAATTAAATCGGTCATTTTACATGTTGCACGTGCGTGCTCTTGCAAGCACGTGCGCGCAAAATGACCTTCGTTCGGCACATCTACACAACATGCCTACTAACCCTAAAAAGGTTTTAACTTAGTTTGGTGAACAGTTTCTGAGAACACTTCCGGACAAAAAAGTACCGGAGAAGAAATAAGAAGAAAAAAGAATAATAACTAGTGCTAATTGTAACGGGAACCGTTACAGATGTTCCCCAAACGCTCCCCAACTCCCTTTCGGTGCCATATTCCCTGTAAGCTTCATTAAATAAGACAAACTGTGTGCATTTTTGACTTTAACGTTTTCCAAGAAGGATACCAATTATATTCAATTTTTAGCATTGCACCCAAGCGCATGTGAATGCATGTGCGTTATGACCATATCATCTTGTCTACACTATTTATATATTCTAATATACTATATATTAAAGCATTCAGTCCAAAAGTAATAAAAATCACTCATTCAAGAGTATTTTTAAATATACTCGTTTCAAATGCACGCACGTGCGTGCACGTTCATGATGATCATACCTTCTTGTAGGAGTCCCTTACATCTATCTATGTTCTAAATCCCATCCTGTTTGGTTGAAAAACAAGGGAGTTATAGCCATTTAAAGTTTCAGCCAATCAGATTGCAGCACACAATGATTTTTTTTATATCATTTTGTAGGATATCCTAATGCATGACTATATTTTAAATTTCAAAGAATTTCGTCAAAAAACAAAGGAGAAATAGCCAATTAAATTTTCAGCCAATCAGATTGCAGCACACGAGCATGCGCGTGATTTCATGATTTTGTTTTCTATATCATTTTGTAGGATATCCTAATGCATGACTATATTTTAAATTTCAAAGAGTTTCGTCAAAAAACAAAGGAGAAATAGCCATTTAGAGTTTCAGCCAATCAGATTGCAGCACACGTGCATGCGCATGATTTCATGATTTTTTTTCTATATCATTTTGTAGGATATCCTAATGCATGACTATATTTTAAATTTCAAAAAATTTCGTCAATAAACAAAGGAGATATTGCCATTTAAAGTTTCAGCCAATCAGCTTGCAGCACGCGCACATGCGCATGCTTTCATGAAAATTCTTATATATCATGCGGTAGATCTTCATAATGTAGGACTATGTTCAAAATTTCAAAGGATTATGACAAGAAACAAGAAAGTTATTGAGACTTATTTTCAGCCAATCAGAGCGAAGCGCACGTGCATGCGCGTGAGATCTTGCTATTTTGACCATGTAATCTTGTCTATACTACTAATGTATCCTTACATTATGAGTTTCAAAAAATTTCATAAAAAAATAGAAAAGTTACGGCAATATCCATTATATTGGTAATTTCACCTGTTGCACGTGCGCGCTCTTGCAAGCACGTGCGCGCAAAATGACCTTTGTTTGGCAACTCTACATAACATGCCTACTGACCCTAAAAAGGTTTCACCTAAGTCGGATGTGTAGTTTACTAGATCACTCGTGGACAAAATTTTCCCAGGAAGAAGAAAAATAATAATAAGAATAATAATAATAAGAAACAGAGTAAAAACAATATGTTCCCCAACTTCGTTTGGGGAACATAATAATAATAACTAGGGCTAATTGTAACGGGAACCGTTACAGATGTTCCCCAAACGCTCCCCAACTCCCTTTTGGTGCCATACTCCCTTTAAGCTTCATTAAAAACGACAAACTCTATGCATTTTACACATTAACAACGTTTCCCTGAATTATACCGAGTATATTCTAATTTTCGCATTTGCACGCGTGCACATGTAAATGCATGTGCGTAATGACCATATTCTCTTGTCTACACTATCTATATACATTAATATAATAAAATAATAAAGCATTTAATCCAAGAGTATTAAAAATACGCTTCATCAAGTGTATTTTTGATTTTACCCACGTGCATGCACGTGCATGCATGTGCATGATGACCTTACCTTTTTGTAGGAATCTACTATGTCTATCTATGTTCTAAATCCCATCCTGTTTGGTTGAAAATCAAAGGAGTTATACCCATTTAAAGTTTAAGCCAATCAGATTGCAGCGCACGTGCATGCGCGTGTTTTCATGATACCTGCTATATATTATATTGTAGTATATCCTAATGCATGACTATGTTTAAAATTTCAAAGCATTTCGTCAAAAAACAAAAGAGATATTGAAATCTTTGTTTCAGCCAATCAGAGGGAAGCTCACGTGCATGCACGTGAGTTCGTGCTAATTTGACCATGTCATATTATCTCAACTATTAATATATCCTTATAGAATGAGTTTCAAAGCATTTCAATAAAAAATGTAAAAGTTATGGCTATAATAAGTATATCAGTCATTTCACTCATTTCACGCGCACGCACGTGCATGCGTATGCGCGCAAAATGACCTTCGTTGTGCACACCTACACTTGACACCTATTAACCCTAAAAAGGTTTTAACTTAGTTGGGTGAACAGTTTCTGAGAACACTCGCGGACAAAAAAAGTACCGGAGAACAAAGAAGAAAAAAAAGAATAATAATAATAACTAGGGCTAATTGTAACGGGAACCGTTACAGATGTTCCCCAAACGCTCCCCAACTCCCTTTTGGTGCCATACTCCCTTTAAGCTTCATTAAATAAGACAAACTCTATGCATTTTACACTTTAACAAAGTTTCCCAGAAGTATACCGAGTATATTCAAATTTCAGAATTTGCACGCGTGCACATGTAAATGCATGTGCGTAATGAACCATATTATCTTGTCTACACTATCTATATACATTAATATAATAAAATAATAAAGCATTTAATCCAAAAGTATTAAAAAATACGCTTCATCAAGTGTATTTTTAATTTTACCAATCTTACGTGCATGCAAGTTCATGCATGTGCATGATGACCTTACCTTTTTGTAGGAGTCCACTATGTCTATCTATGTTCTAAATCCCATCCTGTTTGGTTGAAAATGAATGGAGTTATACCCATTTAAAGTTTAAGCCAATCAAATTGTAGTGCACGTACATGCGCGTGTTTTCATGATACCTGCTATATACTATATTGTTGTATATCCTAATGCATGACTATGTTTAAAATTTCAAAGCATTTCGTCAAAAAACAAAAGAGATATTGAGATCTTT